>NC_040017.1:1819369-1980602 GCF_000972845.2 Larimichthys crocea
ATATAAATAAAATTATTTCAGGGAAGCACGAAGCTGCATTACAAGCATAAATGAAATTTTAATTAGTAACATATCCCGACATCAAGTAAGTCTGTCTGCTCTCGCTAAATGAAATCCCATCGGTTTACACAGTTGGAGTATCTGATGCGCCTCGCCCTGACATCCTGCTTCTGCAGGAAATTGTCCAATTAAGGAGATAAGATGGCCTAAAAATGCTGGTTCAGTAGATATTTAAGCCCTCAGTGAACAAAGTGATGACAGACTCTTTTTTTTTTTATCTTAAAGGATATTCTGTTTGTTAGATGGTTGTTATCTATGGCGATTGTACCAGTCCATGCAGCCTGGAACTCATTTTAGGTTTTAGGTGCATGATGATGATTGATCGTCACATGTTGCTAGAAGTTTTCAGTTTAGTTAAATACAGTTTATACCCCACTTTAAAGCTGCACTAAACAATATTTTATAGCAACAATGGATCAAATGACTAGTGTGATATGAAAGGTGTCATAGCTAACGAGACAGATCAGATCCTCAGGAACCAAAGTGGCCAAAGAAATCAGTTACTGGCTTTTTATATGTTAAAGCGCTCACAAATCTTCACACCATTTACTACTATTTAAAGCGAAACACCATTGTCCATGTACCCCTGTACACTGACCGTCAAGAATAAAAATAACATGCTAAATATAACCTGTTTTGGCTGTGGTGTGTGTAGCAGCAGGCACAGATTGTGTCCATAGTGCTGATCCTCACACTGATCACGTCTGTATTCGCTTACATCACACAACTCTGACCCAACAAACACACTCAGTCTCTATGGTACCATCAATCACATCCACTTATCATCCTGGTTTGAAATGTCAAAGCGCATAATGGACATAACTAATTCAGTCCCTTCATGTGCCCCGAGCTCGATAACAGATAAGCAATCTCATGTTTATTGCTTTCTCAATATAGCACCATTGTTCTGTGCGTGTACGAGGTAAAAGGTCTTCCGGCCAGGGCCAGAGATAAGATCCCTGCCTGTCGTCAGCGGAGAACACAAGGCTTAAGGTAAAGACGGAACTTTCTCCATTTCACACGAGGCTGCAGGGGTGTACAACAAAGACAGATGTCCTTTGATTTTAGACAGACGTGCACTGACAGCTTGGAAAGAAAACACCTGATCACATCATGGATAAGGACACAACTGAGTGACGGCAATGGGAAACAGGTGTTTGTTGAGTTTTGACATGCGTTCTTGTATGAAGCCCAAATATATATATATATATATTTCTTCTAATGTGCTACAATTTCAGCCACACAAAATGTTTTTCTAAAGCTGTTTGTCCTGCAGGACTGCAGAGGAAACATGGTCACGTTGGTAACACGTCCATACACGCATCATGTGAGTTGACAGTGCTAACCATTTTCATTTTCATTTCTGCTCATTGCGTTCTGGCTTCACTCAGACGTGAAGTTGAGTGGACAAACGCTTCTCCTGCTGGGGTGTCATTTTCTAACTTAAAAAGAAAAAAACAAACATATTTCTCCTGAGCTGTGAACCAAAATGATTTCCTCAATAACTTTCTCAATGCAGCTATAGAAACTTTATTTCATTTCTACAACATCTGCTTTTGATGGAGTCTTTGTTGGCAGGCTTTAAAAGTCCAGAGGCAGAACCCAGCGGTGTCCAGGCCGCATTTCTTCATGTCTTGCACAGCACTGCATGAACTTTGTGTGGAGACACGAGGCGTTTGCATATGCACTATGCGGACTAAAGTTACTTTCTGACTTCAAGATGTTGGCTTGTTTGTCTTTTAAATGTGTCCTTTTTCCTTCTGCACACACACTAAAGAGCTTGGTGCTCATGTAGCTGTCACTGCTGCGTGAGTGAATGAGGACTAAAGGACCAACAGGGCTGCACAGTGCAGAAAAAAACAGAACTTCTGAATACTTAAACTTCTGTGTACTGGTCTCAGCATGGTCATCCAATAAAACTAATGTGGTTCTACTATTAAGGAAGTCTCAGAATGATCAGACACCACACCAGATGGTTAGTCCTGTGTATCTGACCAGTTGTTTTCAGGCCTTGGTGCCTCTTTCTTATGCTTTAGAGACATTCATACTCTTCTTTATGTAACTAAATTTCCAGTTGTGTGTTCCGCACGGTTAGTTAGGACTTCATCAGCTTGTGAGGAACTGCTGACTCCAGCAGTGGTGTGAAACTCCACTTAAATTGATACTTTATGTTGGTACAATAAATGCCGCAGGCTCACTTGAGGCGCCCAAACGCAGCACTTTGCTTATTTGCGTTAGTATTTCTTCTTCACCATCAACTTTGTGTACGGAGAGCAAAGAGGACAGTTTTATAAAGTTTCCATCAGCGTTTCCTTCTGTGGTAACGACACCATCCTCAACATAATTTTGGTTGGTATTTTCCACAGTTGAAATAGTTTCTGTCGATATTTGGAAAATGAGTGCCGCATGGGTCTGGTCATGCGAGGGAAAAACAAAAAGATGCTGAATCGGATATTTGAAAGCAGTCATCAGGATGTTAATACTGCGGTCTGAAGAGCCACGTCAGCTCAGCCACCGTGTCTTCGCGCTCTCCACTTCAGCAGTCATCCGACTCCCTCACCTAGCTCCTGTTTCCTCTGGATTTTACCAGCAGCAATCTCCTCCCTCCACCTTCCTCCACCCCCATGACTCACAGCACACACTCCTGTGCCTGACTTGCTCCAACATGATCTCCCCAGTGAAGATCAATTCAGTCGCTTCCAACAAACAATGAGGGTTAAAAGATCATAGCCTGAAGCGATGTGCATCTGACACAGTCACGACAAAATCATCTCTAACTCTGAGATCTGGACTGGTTCAATGATGACGGATGCATCATTTTGACTCAACGTGAAAAAAACTGTACCTGCAAGAACTGTGGGGAAATCATACACTGATTCAATTTTATTAGGATCAAACTATTTTTTAAATTTATTCCTATGTATTTAGTCCCAGCAGCTGCAGAGAAACTCTGTTTAGTTCTAATTAGCTAATGTTAGCATGTTACTGTTAGCATTTAGCTCAAAGCACCACTAAGTAAACACCTGCTAACATAAGCGTAGATACAAAGAAACCTGTTAAAATTGAAAAATACAACAATGTAAGCAAGCAAATATGCTAAAACTACAGAACATAATAAATACACACATACAGACCTACCAAGAAAATCGTATAAAATTGGAATATTGGATCAAAGTTAGCAATAAACTATACAGTGACTGCTGAACATTAACATGCTTAGCATGTTTAACATTGTATGTATGTTAGCATGCTGCTGTCAGCATCCAGAGGACTGTGCCAGAGCTGTGAGGATAACTGTAGACTTTTAGCCTAATTTTCCTGGTACAAAATCATGACCTTTCATTAAAAATGGAATAATACATCACACTCTTTTGTTTGTATCATAGCACTTCCTTCAAAAAGTGAATTTCAATTTTTTTTTAGCTGTTTTAGCATACTGAGTACACAATATATGCTTGCATCAACACAGTCAGGATTTCTGATGAGACATCAAAGCTGAAATTTAACCAACTTTCTAGTACTAAACACATTTATTTAGTTTCACACAGGCTGAGAGCCGATTTGTGGTGACTGATTCTTCAGGTCAGGGTGCATTCAACCAACAACGTTCATACACTGAACAATCTGGGTGTGAATCACAGTGTTCAGTGTGGTGTTACTGTGTGGACATGCAGGCCCCAGTGGTGCAGAGGCTGCTGCAGGCTGACGGATGAGAGAAGACGTTCCTCCTCCTCCTCACTGTGTTCTCTCAGCACAAACTGCTGCTGGCAGCTGACACTCACTCTGACTGAGTCCTCTGCTGACTCTGACCCCATGGGAGCCTGACCCTACAGCAGAGTGTGTGTGTGTGTGTGGTCACTGACAGGAGAAAGGCCACGAGGGATCAACACATGATGAGTCAGAAAAACAGAGCACACACACAAACACACGCTTATTCATTAACAGTATGTACCATTACACACTGTGGTACCGTATCTGTCCCCTGATAGAACATGATGGGATGTCGAGGAGACTAAAGACACTCAGAAAACCCACAACACCCATAGATTTAAATACATTTTTAGATGGTTCAAACTGGGTACTTTTTAAAATACATAATGTAATATAGACTTCCAGAGACAACTATGTATCTGTGATTTTCAACATGTCAGAACAGTCCAAAACTGAAGGATTAAGTGTTAAAACAGTTACAATAAACCTTTAAGGTTGAAAACAAGGCTGTTTTTACTCATGAAAAGTTGGAGATACACACAGGACAGTGAGAGTATATAATATTAAACTATATCATATTAATATCAAATTTAAAGATTTGATGTAAATGTAACAGGGTTTGGTTTATTCTGACTGTCTGCAAAGTTGTAAGCCTTTAGATCATCGACACTGACTTGAAGGCCGGGCTGGGAAATATCACAATATTTTCCACTTATACTTCATGTTGTGATATGGTTTACAGACATGATGGTACGTTGACAAAACTCTCCACAAATATGAAATAAATATTGCAATGACTGATTTTGTTGAGAACGCTATTCAGAAGCATCTGCTCTCTCTAGATCACAAGATGCTTTTGTGAAAATATTGAATACTTGCCCGTTCATCAGTGACTGAAGACTCAAACCGCATGAAGCAGACAAGAGGAGCAGCAAGCTAAGTAGTGTACTGCTGTTGACAGGCAGAAAGAAAACCTAAAAAAATGTGAATTTTGTGAAATTTTGAATTTTTACCTTGCTATTGGACATTTCTGGTGGGAAACAGAAGTGTTTAAATCTAATAATCTAATGGTAAAATCTATGCTTTCTTCGAATCCCCGAGACTCCTTTGACAAAAACAGTAACTTCACCTCACAGAACAGAACACAGGAGCTGCTGGTTCATCGCTGCCTCTGTCGGCCAGTTTCTTTGTGGTGTTTTAACACATTTGTTCAGCAGTAACTCCTGTGTGCTGCGAGGGAAAATGACTGTTTTTGTCAAAGGTATGTGAAAATATTCTTAATACAGCATTCACATAGACTGACATTGATTTTTTTAGGTGGCTAAAGTATGTTTGGTTACGAACCCCGTCTTCAGCAGTACATTGCTTAGCTTCTGTGCTGGTCTTCCTGTCTGCATCTACTGTACCTCATCCAACCTGACTTCAAAATTACCAAATCACCATTTCAAAAACATTCAACAAGTCAACCAGGGCTGAAATCTTGAACTCTAAAGATGTGTATTTTTGTACGACCATAGCAGGATCCCATTCATATTCCTCATATTTTCTTGTCTTGATCTCTGAACTTAACATATATGTCAACACTGACACTTTACAATAACTCACATGTGAGATTTTCACAGACAACAGGCAGTGAATATAAAGAAGCTGACCTTTAAAGAGTTTTTTAAATAAAATAGTAATTTATGGTGGGATCACAAAGCAACGCCGATGTCATTAGCATCGATACACAGGGCTGCATGCCATTTTCCCCAATCAATCCATCTGGTTTAAGATTCCAGTGAAGCTGTCGTTGTAGTCCATTACTAGCTATCTCTCGATGCCAATTAACACTCATCAATTCAGACATTACAACACCACGCAGCTACTTATCATGATGGATCCTCCCGCAGCGAGGAGACACTTCAGGGACTGTCTGACAATAGATCTTGACAAAATAAGTGTAGATTTATGGTCCTGTGAGACAGGGAGCATTTATCCAGGTCCCTGGAAGAGGTCAGGATATGGAGATGCTCTAAATGGGCCATATATCATATTCAGTATGGAGAGCTGGGATCATAAATCCTGTAGATTTTCATTAAGGAGCACCCACACGGTGTTGACACAGAGAAAGTGCAGTACTTCATTTCGCAATTACAACAATGAAGGGTAATTTAATAGACGCACTGGATGTGAAGTCAATAAACTGGGCATGGACGATGTATGAAGACGCGTCTGCTGACACACTTCCAGATTTAAGATGATCTTAAGCAGACAGAGCAGGCAGGACAGGAGCTGGACAATAGCTTATCTCCACTGTCAGTTTATGGAGACAGCGTCTGTTTCTGGTCTCCTGTCTCCACCCAAACAATGGGGGCTTTCCCCACCTTATCTCCAGCTCTGAACAGATCTGCCGTCCTCATATTAAACAGGCCGCTTGGTGGGGGCGGTTAATGAGACCGGAGAGATGCCAAACCCTAACCACACCCTGAACCACTAAGTCCTTTATTTATACTGAGAGTGAAAGACGTTTGGGATGAGTCTATCTTTCTGGCGCGTCTGAATGTTTCTCAACACATTTATGACTTCCTGAAAACCACATAACAGAACTCAATATTTGGTGGTAACCATAGATGTCCAGACATCACCTAGTTAGCAGTGAGTTATGGCCATGACGTACGATACTGCACAAGCAAAACATACTTTGTTTCTTGATACAGTATCGAGCACACGTCTTCCTAGGTGGCCTGAGCGAGTTCTGGTTTTAACATGTGAGGCCTCGTCCTCAAAAGGTCATGTTCTCTACGGTGATCAGTCATCATGGGATCTAATCAGCTGAGGTGACAGGGAAGGTGAACCCAGGGGTGACTGAGGTTGAGCTGAAGGAGGTGATCAGCTTTCTCCACAGCTGAGTGGGTGGTCTCTTTGACATTTAGAAATTAAGTTTCAAAACTTGCAGAAAGCTGCGAGCCTTCATCTCAGTGAGGGAATGTACATGATCTACTTTGAAGTAAATGAAGAATAAATGTTGAAACATAGTCTGTGGGTTTCATTAAAGGTCCAGTGTGTAACATTTAAAAGGTATCTATTGACACAAATGGAACATCGTATTAATAACTGTGTTTTTATTAGTGTAAAATCACCTGAAAATAAAATGTGTTGTGTTTATGTTAGCATAGAATGAGACTTTTTATATCTACAGAGGGAGAGGGTCCTCTATGGAGTCCACCATATTGAACCACGTTGTTTCTACAGCAGCCCAGAGAGGACAAACCAAACACTGGTTCTACATAGGACCTTTCATGTTTTCTGGACAGTTTTCATGGCCACTAAAGTTTCTCCTTCATGCTTAAACCAAGGGGGAGAGGTGACGGGTTTTCAGTTGGTTGCAATCTGAAACTTCACCACTAGGTTCAACTAAATTCTACACACTGGACCTCGGACCTGGACCTAAGATTAAATACCACAGAAAGAAATTCTCCAGATTAAAATCTGCATATTTCAATTGATTCTATCCAACTTTCTTTAAGTATGCACCTTTAGTTAAAGCAGCATTAATTGATTTTTAACAATTTGGGCTGAATAGGCTACACACAACAAGGCAAGGCAAGGCAAGTTTATTTGTATAGCACAATTCATACACAACAGTCACATCACTCTATAAAGTTGATGTGGCTAACGTGTTTGCAAAAAGAAAGTGCTTATTTAAACATCCAGCAGACACAAGACATATTAATGCCACTTAATGGATGGTCAATTGAAATATAAAGTTTCCTTTCACCTCTGCTTTGGTCGGAATGCTCCACTGTGTTCACCAGCTAGCCTCTAACTCTGTCTGTCTGCTGTTGCAGAGGGTTTATCAGAGCTTTATCACTGACAAACAATTGCCTTAACGAGAGCCTTGAGACTGAACCAAAACCAAAACAATCAGCTGAGAGAGGCTAAAACGCTCAATGGAACTGCAGAGTCAGGTGATAATTGTCAGGATGTTTTTCATATCACACATCATAGGTTGTCTGTCATTTGTTTTTGTTTATATACACATTGAGTAGTGCAGCTTTAAAATTAAAAAATACTGGTTTGACATACACGCATTTTTAATAACAGGTCAAATAATTTGTCTCCGCTCACAAGAAAAAAGAAACTTTCCTACAATCATTTCATTCATCATTTCTGTATAATAACATCTCACATGCTCCAAAAATATGACACCATGACAACAGATTCACGGGGTGTCTAATAAACTCACACACGTTGTACACATCATATCTCAGTGCTCCGTATTTATGATTTCTGGTGTTGCGTCTGCAGCTATTGCACAACAGCACACATCTTGACTGTATTATTCAAGACATCCATCAAGCTCCCAATGAAATGAAATATCCAGTTTGGTATTTCCATTCTGGTAATTTATGTAAAAGAATCTACCAAATTTGTCTCATGACATTGACAGTTTGGAAAGCAAAAATCTGTTTTCTGTTTCACGGTTACCACCTGGTGCACAGGGAGGCATGAATACAAATTCCAACCATTTTCAAACCATTGCATCCATGACAGATTTTTGAGTACTGCTTGTCCGATGAAAAACTGTTTTTTAAATCCACATGTCAGATCTGGTTAACACATTTAAATAGTCCTTCCACATGATAACTCACATCTCATTGTATCCAGTACTTAAAGTTTGAGGAGTAAAAAAGAGACTTCATGAAAGAACCATGAATGTCGAAGCAGGAGAGGTCAAAATATCTTGACTTCCAGTTGCTAATATGAGTCAAGCAGTTTGTAGGTCAAGGTTTCTGTTACAACTGTTGGTTCACAAACTCTGGTACTGGTGGTAAATAAACTATAAGATCACTGGAATGTAACGTTAGAAAAAAAAGCATTTCCTGTAATAATTCGTTTCAATATCAACCTGATACATCGTCACGAAGAGAAGAGAAGATAAGGAGTACCTTTTTCCACCAAATGATCTTTGGTTCTTAAACTGGATTTGTTGAATCAGTCAACAAAAAACAACTTCTTATGAGGAATAAACCCCCTGTGTACACTATCCACAGCTGAACATCCTACACTGCTGGACTACTCCGTCATGCATCTGTCATAACGTTGGTACTCACGGAGCTTCATATTTAATGCATTTAAGGAATTATATTGGGATAGCTAGGTCTGAAGTCCAAGGTTTAATATCCTAAATCATCAGACTTTGTAAGGTTTCCACCAGAGCCACTGAACACATTACACAGGCTGTTATACAGAAGCAGTTTTAATGATCAGTAGACTCAACTTGATGTGTAAAATTTGTGGAATGTCGGTTAAATCTAAAAATAAAGTTTTACTGGGAACTGAAACACGACTGCAACAAACAGCACGGCTCAACTTAATGTGTGTAACGTAGATTCCTGTCTTTTATTGGTAGACTTAATGTGCTTCATCAGGAAACAATGGCTGTACTGCTCCCATGTGAAGGTTCTCACTGTGTACAGGGACAGCGTACACATTCTTCACTTATAAATGAATCTTTTAAAGGAAGTTGTTCATCTGCAACACTGCAGGAATGGACTATACAACAGTTACATTGGATCCTCATCCAAGTTAAAATAACACACCTCATTCCCTTCTATCAATCAGTCACCAACTGTTCATTAGCTGTGATCTGGATCAGCGCTGCTGGTTGTGTGTGCAGCAGTACAACACACATCTGGCATGACCCGTGCTAGCTTTACTTCTTTCAAACACTCCAGTATCTTTTCTCTTCTCTTTCCTCCCTCCTTCAGAAGAACCCTTTGACCTGGGAGAAGCATGTCAGGATTCTTCCAAGAACCAGCGGTTCAGGATTACTTTTCTCCGAGGCTGAGCTCAGCGAAACCAGAACCTGAGATTGGTTTAATCAGCGACCATTGCTTCAAGCGGTGTCCAACGGGAAAAAATGACACATTTTCATAATTACGATGAAGTCATAGAGGAAAGGGCGGGCAATGTTGGTAAGAGGGGCTGGCTTTCACAGAGAGGAAGATGAGTGAGAGGTGTGTGTGCGTGTGCACAGTTAATCAGTTAGATTGATTCCCTAACCGCTGTGAGACAGAACAATTTCTCCCTCGACACTGCACAGCGATTGGTCTAATCACGGCCTTCATCACAGAGAGTGCACTCTGGGTATTACTGCAAGAGCAGCATCTTTCAGCTCACTCTGCGCTCCACGGCGGCTCCACTTTAACCGAGTAACATGCCAACAAAGACCAGGGGTACGCTCTCAGAGTGCTGCATTAACGCCATCATTCAAGATGTCGCGTTATCAACCCTCTTACCAGCACGAAGCGGTGTGTACGGCTCGTCTCCAGGAGGGAGGACACATACAGATCATCACTGCCGTCCCACAAGGACACTATGACCCATCCTCCAATAAAACTGCAGAACACCTAAGTGGATTATGGAGCACACATACTGTAATGCAAAAACAAGGGTTGATACAGATTGAGCCAAGGTGATGATCTATATATACATACATACATTCAGTTCAGTTCAGCCCATTCATACAGGCAACATAAGACTAACACTGCAGAGCTTATGATTATTGTCAGTGTCACTCTGTCAATTCCTTCAAATAATCAATTATTCTTAATCTATAAATGTCAGAGAAGAGTGACAAACGACCAAAACCTAAAGAGATTCAATACACAAAGATGTAAAGCTTTAACTGATTCGTCGATTCAGAAGAAACAGGAAATAATTTAATAATAAGTTTTTTAAAGACAAATGACCAAAACGTCTCTGATTCCAGCTTCCTCTAACCATCTAAGCATCTTTGGTCTCTCTTAGTGATTTGGTCTATAATAATTGAGCAGCTCAATTATTAATGATTAATGAATAATAAAACAACTGTTACTGCAGCCCAACAATGATGTGAAACTGAAACCAACGTTTGAGAAGCTGGAGTCAGCAAATGTTTGGCATTTCTGCTTGATAAATTACTTTAAAAAATTTATTGATTCTCAATATGGTGAGGATTAATTAGCTGTCAATCAACTAATCGATTTATTGACTGATGGTTTCAGACCTAAAGATGAACTCCAGGGCTGATCATGGAGCCTGTTTTACTTTCTTAAATCTCCTAATTTGAATGTGATTTTTATACTGCATTATTTTAGAGCAAGTAATTGTTTTTATTTCGTCAAATTCCAGCTGATGTTCGGTCTTGTCAAAGCAGAAATGCCTTTGAAGATAAATGTGCAGTTGCTCACCACAGTAAGGTCATTTTAAAAGTTCTCTCTCTGTGGTATCAGCACTGACACCAGTGTAGAAAAATGTGAAACCTCTTGATTGTCTCCGCTCGTTAAGAATTACTGAAATCCATCCAAACAATCCAGTCTGGTCTTAACAGGGCCGGTCCTAGCTATGGGCAATGTGGGCGGCTGCCCAGGGCGCAAATGTGGCCAGGACCGGCGCTGGGTCTTAACACTTGAACTGGAATGCCTCCACAATCTGAAGTAAAAAAGCTGCCACCGTCAGTCATACATCTGGTGACTCGGCACTATTAGAAACTACATAAAGGAGATTTTCACCATAATAATTAAAAGTTACTCGCTTACAGTTAATCAGGAGTCTATTAAAACTACTTATTCGACAGCAGAGTCAACCAGAATGATCACTGTAAACTGTTGAGAGTTTCCTTCGGGGACCGCTCAGTTCAATTGGCATTAATGCCGACTCATGCCTCAAGGGTACTGTGGCATTAAGAGCAGCTCTGGTCTGGTCAACCTTTCTGTGGAGCAAATATTCCATCATTTCTCTAATAACATCGCTCTTCACTCTGGTATGACCACATTCAATGTTTCCAGTGTGTCGGCTTAGCCTCAAGAACATTTCCCAGAAGATTAGATCAGAGGAACCAGAGGCGGTCAGAGCAAGAACACTCCACATACTACTATAGTGAGTTCATGCACTGAGACTCACACTTTTCACCATGTAAGTCTGACACGTTTCATCTCATCCACCAATGTTCACAAGACTCCGGTCGTCCAGACGCCAGAGCAGAAAGGAACTATGTAAGGACAGTGAAGTCGATTTTTCTGTTGGTGGCACTCTTTCAAGCAGATCGGTTACATCCAGTAATGCCAACCAGCTCGTCCTTCTGTTTATTCCAGACTAACCACAATCATGAACTGCTTCAAAATTTCTGTCCACCCAATGTTATTTTCCAGGAAAAATCGACCAGATTCTGGACAGCAAAGCGCCATTGCTTGACTCTGTTTTGTTGGAGAAAGTAGTGCAGTTACTTGCTATTTGATACTTCCATATTTTTAGAGTTTTGAAAGCTGCCAGCAGAGATCATCTCAGGTAGCCCGGGGCCAGAAAAAACAGTGAATGAAATACTGTGCGGACACAAAAAATGTCAACAAATATGAAAAAAGACTGAAGCAGGTGTCGTAGAAATAATAACGGCAGATCGTCGATCATGTCGCCATCAACCACCAGTACAAAGTACCTTTGCTTCGCCTGAAGATTTCATTGACAGAACAAATGCAGTATCTAAAGTTACCAGTCATACCAGACCAAATAAGGCTCTAGCAGCAAAACCCAGCAAAAAGTGTGTTGAATTGAGGAAAGGTTTGCTTCTTGTGAATTCAACTTTTTATTTGAAAGAGGAAGAGTGTGTTATTCTTCATTGAAAAAGTTACACAGTTTAGCTTTAAATCCCACACCGAGTAGAGCCTGAACGCACCCAAGAAGAGGCATTTACAGCACGCCATGTACTCTGCTCTGCTACAAAAGCTTAGAGAAAATCTAAGAGGTGCAGTTTGGTGCTATGAAGCTTTCCATTTGATGATGAGAGCACTGCACATATCATCAGCAGCTGAGGAAATCGGCCTCCCTAGGTCCTGACTGTGAATCAAGTAGCAGAAAATCACTGTAACGCTCTGAAGTTAAAGATTTATGTAGCCTCTCTCCTCTCATCCTGCTGGCCTGTATGCAGTCTCTTCGCTGAGTCTCTATTTGCTGCAACTTTTAATTCACTATTAGTTAAGTATGAGGAAAAACTTTGGTCATTTCGTGATTTTAATCGCCATGCGCTACAAACAAAGACGTCGCCACTAAACCACCAGAACGTCACTGGAGTGCTGAAGAGCTGCAGACAAAAGGATGCCCAAAACTATGGCTGACGGTTGCTATGGAAAGCTGATGGTTTACAGCCTCTGCAAAGGCCAGAGAGTCAAACCCACCAGTTAATCAATGACTGCCTTTAGCCGAGCCAGGGGCCATCAAACACAGACGCACATACCAGAGGAAGATATGGCACTGGACTGAAAAGAGGAGGAGGAGGAGGAGGAGGAGGAGGAGGAGGAGAGGTCTGCATTCCCACCATGTGAGGATAACCGTCTGAACAAATAAAAGGTTGGATGAAGTGTTTTGGAAGAAGTGATCACATGTTCGGAGAAGTCTGACGCCAGTGAGATGCCACAATGGAAGATATGTGGAGACAGTGGTTGCTGCTGGGCAGATGCTTCATACACATGCTTCTGAGTTTATGTCGTGCAGCTGATTCAGTTTCGATGTGGGTCGCACACAAAAAGTCCAGTATATTGGATCTGTATGATGTGCGACGAGTCACAGGATGTCACAGGAGACATTATACAGCAGTTTTCACGCCTCCTGATGAACACGGTGAACTTCAGGTGGAAAATCTGCGGCGTGTCCCTTTAAAACACAATCATAATCAGATCCCACACCAGATGCTGCTGTCTCCAGTGGATGCTCATCTCAGTAACGTGTCGGAGACTGGTTACTGCTTGTCCGAACAGATGTTCCCTCCTCCTCATCCTCCTCCACCTCCCTCTCCTCCTTTTGTCAGCAGACTAAAGCCGGCCTCCTGCTGTTAGACCTGCTCCAAGAGGCAGATGGCTGAAGGCCCTGACGATCCATCAATATTAAACCAAACTGTGTGATCTACATGTGGTTTAGAGCCGGGCCTGTTTCTAATTTATATTTATCTAGCCCTGCTTTATATGTGACACTAATCAGATGATTATTGTGTGCAACATCTTTATTATCTTTATTCTTATCAAAGCACTTATTTTCTCTCTCAGGTATACTCTCAAATCAGATCTACGTTTTGGCTTCCCACATGTGGGTGCCGTTTTTTGCTTCAGTTGAGCCTGATTTCATGAGAATAAATAAATGTTCCAAATATAAAATGAGAAGCATGACAGTGTGAGGCTGTAGTGTGTATGGACACTACGTTTGCGTGGACTTTGAGTGGCTGTGGAGAGTTCACACACTCCGATAAAACAGCGGGAAGTTCATCTGGTGCTCTGTGTAGTGAACAGAAACAGAAAGTGATTTCAAGACTGTCTGTTGGACTTTCTATGGACCTGTCGTCCTCACATTCCATGTCTGAGTCTTTACAGAGCCGTCTCAAATAAAAGCCCCCAAAATACAACGTTGAACGACTGAATTTGGAAGTCAAACAATCAATTTTAGGCATACTTGTGCCAGTGGTGTGACAACATATGCTGGATGTCACAATGTGACTGATCCACCTTATCCACCTTTAAATACGTTTCCTTAGTGCACTATTTGTCAGTAACAACTATAAAATCCAGTCACAGCAATCCCTGGTTTCCATAAATCTGATCCCGATGAGCTGCATGCAGTGAGCTACACGAATTTCACATTTGGAAAAAGACATACTGGATCTGTACTCATCAGACACCTGAGCCTGGTGTTGGGTTGGTGCTTCTTTTATCTCAGTGTGTCAGTGCTGCCTTGACAAAAAGTCATTGAACTGCCTGATTTCATCAGCTCCATGTATTTATATTATTTCAGTAAACTAAAGGAACTGCACTTGTGTACTTTAATCAACATGTAGATACAAGAGGAGCTGTGTTGTCTTATGTAGTCCACACAAACTAGAAAAAAAACTAGATATTGTAAGCAGTTTGGAATTCAATTCAAGGCCTGCAGTGTGAACCATGGTCTAGTCGAGGCTCTGGTATATTTGTAGTATTCATTCGGACACACTGCCTTGACCTCGGACGAGTCAGACAGGATGTACGGTCAAAGACTGTGTCAACAGCAACATGCAGGAACACACACACACACACACACACTGACCCAGTGAATGCACACCAGCTGCTACCAGCTCTTTTTCCTCTCCCTCTCTGTGCTGAGATGCCCCCATCGTCCCTCACACGTCTGGCCCCGGTGCTCTGGGCCCACTGGGAGCACCACATCACGTTCACAGCAGTCTGGTGACTGTTTGCAGAGGGGCTTCACATCCTTTCTTTTCTTTTTTCTTTTTTTTTTTACAAAGGGGTCAACGCAATGTGTCAGAGATGACAGATGTTGAGGAGGAGAGGGAGTGAACACACTTTCTAGAGGAGTGTGTGAGGCACAGCAGCTCAGCGAGACGGTCCTGGATCTGTCTTACGTGATGAGAAGTCGTGGACCCAGCGGCCTCTGAATAAGCAGAATGCATGAAAGGAAAGCTCTAGGTCCTGCTTAGGTCACATTGGCAACCAGGAATAGCAGTGTAATAGTAGACAGACACAGTGAGGTCTGCTCATGCCAGGCTGGACGGGGGGTATCTGCAGATCTGGCTGACTTGTATATGTTTGTAGTCTATAAACAGAGCTCACATGGAGGCAAGGGGGAACTGGTGACTGAGAGGCTGGAGACAGCAACGTCAGGGCAGGTGTTAGTGCTGCATGTGTGGGCTGACACACCAAACTCCTTTAAAAACTGTGAGCATTTGGAGTTTTCCTGCATTTAAACAAATATTTTCATCTCAAAGTGTGACTTTAACAGCTCAACAATGCCAGAAGGCTATTTAGGAAATTTCGGCATATAAAATAACGCACAGCAGCTTTTAATGTTGATGAAAACACAATGTTTGTAATGTGCTAACACCGCTAGGAGGAGAAACACGTTGTGAAAAAGAGTTGAAAAGTTTAAATTTTAAAAGCTTGAGGAATATAAGTTCGTCATACGTATGCCGAATGAAACATACTCTGTTGTTAACTCATAAAAAGCTGTGAGTCATGTTATATTGCGTGTAGTTTAACTATATGAAGCTACAATGCTACATTTGTCAGTTTTGTAAGCGGAGTTTGGCGAGCGTGCGCATTTAGATGTAAGGTATAGCGGCAATACGTATGTATTTACCGGGTTAGCACTCAAAACTAGCCTCTTATAAACACTTTAAGTTACTGTGCGTGTCCACAGCCCGCCTCTGCACATACTGGCACTATCCACACAAGAACAAGCTGAGTGCTGAGACTTTAAAGTGTCCACAGCGAAGACGAACACACTTACTTTAAGTCCAATGAATGAAACTCCTCTCCGGCTCCTCCGCTGTTTTCATCGCCTCTGCTCCTTTAAACCAAGCCACGTGTTTTTTCTCCGCTTTCTCACAGTTATTGTGGAACAACAGCAGCGTTTATGGGCTTTTGTCCCGACCAGCTTTTGTTATGATAATCATAAAAAAGCTCACACACACACACTCTCTCTTAATATATTCTGCAGATATGTGAAGATCCACAAAAGAAAGCTGTCTGCTTTGGCCACTTGTTATGAAAAAGAAAAAACACTGGTGTGTCCGTATATCCCAGTTCATTCAGAGCAGTGCCTGTAATCTCTGGCCATTGTCTCCACGCTCTTCACGTAGTAACGACGCCGTCTCACAGTGTCAGAGCTCCGGTGAGAAACAGCTGGCTCAGACACACACACAGAGAGACACCACCAGAGAGGAGGAGCAGGAGGGAGGAGGAGAGGAGGAGGAGAGGAGGAGATCCTGAGTCAGAGAGAGAGAGCAGGGAGTGACGCCTCAGCCAACACATACATTCTTTCATTGTGGATTAAGACATTTTAATCCACAATGGAATAATTTAACAGATCAATAACTTGATTGATTGATTGATTGATTGATTGATTGATTGATTGATTGATTGATTGATTGATTGATTGATTATGTTCATGTCAGGCCTGCATGTTTCAGCAGTGTTTAACCCGCTGTGTCAATAAAGCTGGTTTGATGTGAGAGCTTGTCTCTCATCACAAGAAGAACAAAGGTGAGTCCTCGAGTATTAGCAGACGTATCTGTAAGCCATAAAAGCACACATTAAAGGAGAACATTCAGGGTAAGTGTTCCCTCTGGACACACTCACCTCTGCAATAAATGTTATGCTTTGGTTATAATATATTTATGAATATTATAACTACATGGCAGGAAGATAACAGCCAGCCAAGTCAAAATTTATGATCTGCACCGTTAAAGGAGCACTCCAGATAAAGTACGGACACACACAGGGGACAGATTATATAAAAATAAAGGATGGTTGAATCAAAGCAACCCAAGCTGAGGTATCCTCACTTTTCATCACTCGTACGGATCAAGCTCCAAAACAAGACAAAGCTCCTCCTCTGTTTGTCAGCTGAAGTCTAGTGACCAGTCCACCTTCAAACTTTCTGAATTACTACTATTAAATAAACTAATCTTCATAGCCAGGCATGTCATCAGTCATTACTGTACTCACAGTGTAAATGGGATCAGATGTTCACACAGAAACTCTTAAAAGTCTCAGTTAAAGGTCCAGTGTGTAGGATTTAGTAGCATCTAGTTGCAGATTGCAACCCGCTCACCTCAACATCCCAACATCCCAAACTACAGTGGCTGTGAAACATGCAAGGCCTTATCTAGAACCAGTGTTCAGTTTGTCCATTCTGGGCTACTGTAGAAACATGAGGACCTATGGTGTAGATATAAAAGGTTCATGTTAATGGAACAAAAACATAACAATTCTAATTTCTAGGTGATTATACACTAATAAAAACAGAGCTATAGATATTATATTCAATTTCTGCCATATCCTGTAAATAGAATTTCCTCAATCTGACACACTGGACCTTTAAAAATTAAGATTTTCTCCCGAGCCCTCTTCCCCCCTTTGTATTCCCTCTGATAGGCTGGATGAAGCCGACCAACCTTTATCCCTTTAAAAAGCTCATCCCGCTTTGAACAAACTGGCTTAGTTTGTACATGCCCTTTTATTGTCGGTGTTTCCCTCCACCGGCTCTTCTGATTTATGCTGTAAATCCGGGCAGATTACCGCTGAACGCTTGTTAAGCACTTTTGCATTTCGTAACAACACTGACATGTTGCTGCTCAGCGTTCTATGAAATGTAACGGCAACAAGTCGAAGCCTCTACAAGACGAGTCATTAGAAAAGTACTGAATGCAGACAGTATTATGTTACCTGTGACACACACAGCAGTGTCATAGTTTATCATGATGCATCATCTGCGGTACTTCAGTGGTCTGTATGTAGGGAGCATTGAAGTATACTCCAGTGTGTTACTCATATAATGTGCTCATAGCTCATGGGAGTGGTAAGTAAAATATTGCATAACCAATAATGTCTGATCCACTTCCTGAGGTAGATCTATATCATCCTGCTTTGTTCTCTTCAGCTCTTCCCACTCTACATTTAAAGTGTTCCAGCACTCTGACAGTGAACTCTGATTTACCCACACGCTCATTCTTCATCCCGAAACCCCCTCTGGGGCTAAAGTGGGATCTGTCTTGGGTAGTGGGGGCTGTATAAATAGCCCCGTGTCCCTGCTCAGGTTACCCAGCCAGAGTCCAGGTTGAAATACCAAAAGACAGAGTCTGACACACTGACAGACAACACGCATGTTCTTCTACACATACATGCATGACAGAGGAAAGCAGGACGAACTGTGTGTATTTAGACAGGAATGATATGTGCTGAGGGTGACATTCGTCTGTACAGATGAGCACATATCTGAGGAACAAAAACAGCACAGCAGCACAATGAGTACACATCCTGTGAGTAAAGATGAGTGGTGTCCCTTTAACTCGTAACACTGCGCTCAGGCTCTGATGTAAACTTCTATGAATTTCCATGACTAAGACGAGGCAGTTACACGTTTTACAGTTTTACTTCCTCTCTGATTTGTTTTGGATTTGTTTTATAGCACAGAGACGGATTATGATGCAAAAAACACACCCTACAGCTAACGCTACCATAGCAGGCAGCAACACCACCCAAATAACTACACCTACATCACACTTTGCCATTTGTCTGGTATATTAGGAAAACTCTGCTCAGCCCCAGCTGTTTGGGGGGTAAAGTGTTATAATGGAGAAAAGTGGTGTGACTCGATGGTCTTGTAAAAGCCTTCTTATGTTGTTTTTTTGGTTATTAGTCAGTTATGGAAACGTTTTACTTGGTGAAGTGTGGAGATACAGGGACGAGAAACTCATTGATTAAGTTTTGTTTTAACCAGACTGATTTTAAAGGGTAAGTTCACATTTTTTCAAGTGGATCTTAAAACAATAGTTCACGTGAACACTGAAACAGGTTTTGCTTGCTATAATCTTTCCTCCTGTTCTTAGTGGCCATTCAGAGTTCTAGCCTGCCCTTGAAGCTACTTCAATGTCAGGTGTGCCTCTAAATAATTTAAATGTTAAACTGGGGATTTGTTTGAACGGTGTGCTCATGTGATCATTTGTGTTGCATGTCCTAATGAATTCACTTGTCTAGCTGGTGCCATGTTAGCATGTTCCCAACGTATCAGCCATGTTAGGTACCAAAATAACCAACGGCCATTTCCTTAGCGTCTGAAAGAGTGAACATACCACCTGCAGCCTCACTTTTGTCCTGCAACTCAGACGTACGTCATAAAACTGTCCCCAAAAATGTAATGCATTTAATTCATTTAAAGCAACGAGTGCAGACATCACAAAGTCTCCTGATCTTCTGATTTGAGCAGATTTGTTGGCTGCTTTGTGTGTAGCACACATTCAACTTTGTGGGTTTGTGGTATTGTCTGTCGAGGCATCCAGTTAAGCACTGTCCTAGCGTCCCTAACTCTCCCATGAGGCTTTGCCTTCAATAAAGCAATCAGGATTTCAGTGAAATTCTCCACAGCGTTCACTCTGAGATCCACCAAGTGTGTGGCAGATTGACAATCCATTTGCATCTCCCTCTGGTTCCTTCGATATCTGCATGCATGAGCACGGCACAGCTCGCTCTGTTAACTTATTAACACCGGAACCAGGCCGCTCTTCAATCGATGCCTATTTAAAAGCACAGACTGTGCATTTTATTGAGCAGACCTGCTGGCTCTTATGCTGCACTTTCATTGACCACCAGGCTGAGAGCTGATGAACTGATCCATGGCTTACAGTAGCTGAGATCATGCACTTGAGTGCGCAGGTGAAATTACAGCCGAGTAACCACAGATCCTTTAACGTCTGCTCATTGGTTTCCTGTAATGTTTGTTCCACAGCAGAGAAAATGGAAATCCATACATCAGTCTTCTATAAAATGAACTGAATCTCTACACTGTGCTTCAGTCCAAGTGTTACCAAATGCAGCGACAGTCAGTTGAGCAGAGTGCAATATGGGACAGATTCCTACCTTGTGATAGGCGGACGGGCTGTGTGACCTGGAGCCCGTCAACAGAACAGAGGTTCCCGCAGGGGTGCAGCGTGATGACCCCCGACCTGTTCTCTATATAGCAGTGCTGGGCAGCCACCCCGGGGCCCTGGATGCTGATGTCCATTGGACCATGACCCAGCGTGGTCCGGCCTGGAGGAAGGAAGAAAAGTTTGAGTGACATCTAATATCAGAGCAATTCATTTGATTCACTTTCAGGACAATAAGGAAGATCTGCCTGTATGTATACTGAGAGGGAAAACAGAGCTGTAAAAAGTCACAGGTACGTAAACAAGCACACGCTGTCCCTGCCTGGACATAACCTCTGATGCTGGAATGTCCCGGCATACCAGCCTGCAGAGGCACTGACAGAAACAGGAACCTGAGCAGACAGGCAGGTACAGACAGACAGACAGACAGTCCAAAGGCTAAGAGGTCATCAGACAGCCACACACAATGAACTGCAGACAGACGGAGGACAAAACATGTTGCATATTTAAACATTCTGCGCACTGTGAACCTGCTGACCTGTTTCCGAGAGGTGATAACAGCAGATTTGCAAATGCCTATAAATGTAGTAAAGCATTTCAAAATGTAATATTAAACTTGTATAAAACTTAATATAAAAAATCCAACACGCTAACTGGTGTGTTTGTGCTGCAGCAGATGTCTCACCCTCAGGCAGGGGCAGCAGGGTGATGGCTGTACTCAGTCGTCCACTACCCAGGCTGACCAGGTGGGGGCGCTCTGCCTGGAACTTCAGCCCCTTTCCGGTCTCAATCAGGTCCAGAGGAGTGCTCTAAGGTCACGAAAAGTTTTTGTATTAGCGCAACACAACAAATGTGAGGAACATGAAAATACATGTTTGGGTATGTAAATTAGTGTTGGAATCCATGTGTGACAGATTTATTATAAAACATAAAGCATGTTTGAATTGCGTTGACAAAACTCATTCACTCATGCACTGAAAAAAATGTATGATCAATAAAAAAAAATCAATAAATAACTTAAGATGCAAAATATTCATATAACAAATGCATCAAAAATAATGTTGAAAACAAATGTAGACATTATTTATTCATGACATGTGGCATAAATGAACATTTCTGTACAGTCGATCCACATCTTCCCCCACTGCTGCTGCGTTTGCATAATGAAGCAGAAATGCATTCATGCATTCAAATTCATTAAAGACTACATTTATGGAAATAAATGGGGCAAAATGATAAATGCACTAATAAATTAATCATTCAAAAATGAATAAATTAAATGGGAAAGTAAAATGTTATAAATGAATTAATGCCTACATTAATTTTAGTATAATTTTTGGTGCATTTAATGAGTCATTAAATTTAATTTTTTGCAGTTATGGTCCTCCATATAACTGAAGAACATGTCAGTCACTGCAGCATACTTCATGTAATGGACACCTCTCCACGTAAAGAGGTCACTTCCTCTGTCTCTATCTGTACAGCTCTGTCTGGACTATAAACAGCACACTGTGGATGGCTCATAATCACTAATCATTTCCTGTTCATTAGCTCAACTAACTAGTTGTGCATGATGCAAAAAACATGTGGATATGAAGTATTAGAGGGGACTTTTTCTGTTTTATTGCTTCACTAATGCGTCCGAGCTGCAGACAGAGATTCATCCTCCACTGTGGGGATGAGAAGAGAAGTCTGAATTTCTTTACTCTGGGAGGTCATTTCCATAGCTGGCTGCTTACATATTCCTCTACACACTAAGGGAGTGTGTGTGTGTGTGTGTGTGTGTGTGTGTGTGTGTGTGTGTGTGTGTGTTGGTGGTGTTTTGTGTGTGTGTGTGTGTGTGTGTGTCTGCACATGTGTGTGTGTGTCTCTTGTCCCCCTCCCTCCTCCTCCCCCCCTCGCAGCCCTAAAGCATCACCACGTGCTCCCTTTGTCAGCAAGGGGGGAAGGGATGTCACCATAGCAACAAGCACTCTGAATTAAGAAACGCAAAGCTCCTGAGGGCGCTCGACGAGCTAACTTGTGATGAGCACTTTTGAGCACAGCGATGCCTGAACGTGACGACAAATCTGCTTTTTAGTGGCTCGCTCTTGTTGTTAAATGGCTCCCAGTGAAGAGGCGAGTTCTGATGGGATGCTGCGAAATCTGTTTGGTTTTACCTCCAAGCATTTGACATCATGATGTTCTCTTCCAGCTGATAGCTGAATCTTACATGAATGATATGGTCCCAACTGATAGCCAAGTATTTAAAGTGAGTGACTTTACAATAAGACTTTGTTTTTATGGGTTGAAATTTGACAGAATTAAAAAAGTATTTCATTCATTTTGTAGGCTCTGCGTGTGGTATGAAGTATCACAAGAGAATCTTTGGTATGAACTCTGATGTCACTCCCTGTGCATGAATCTGCATCCTAAAACCCCCTGTGCCTTTTGTTCCTCTGCTGAGCCCTTCATTTCTTATTTTACAACCTTGTGCGCGTCATTGACTCTCCGGTGAGCCAGTGAGCCATCCATGGTGCACTAATAGGATTATCTGATTGTGGTGGTGGTGCTGTCGGTCGAGTGGGTCAGGCTAAGAGGATTGCTGAGACAGGAACTGGCTGGGAGGAACTAGGGGTTACTGGGTTTGATGGGAGGAGAGGAGAGGTGCCAGTGGGGGGGGCACTGCAGGTTCATAGTGCCTCATATGCTGTGTACTGCTGCTCCCATGTGGTGCACGCAGCAACAGCCTCCGCCTGTCTGAATAGATACAGAAAGTGGCAGTGTAATGTGACACCCAGTTTGAGATGATTTCCTGAATGTTTGTTTTGTCCTGTGCTCTGGTTCATCATGTGGCTGTGCAACATTTTTTAGTTTTTTAGCTAATTTCTTTCGTCAAGACAGAATCAGCGCCGTTCTTATAACAGACATCCGGTTTTCACTTAAAAAGTGGTCTTGTGAGTGTAAAGGGGAGGAGAAATCAAATCAGAACTATATAAAACAAATAATAAAGAAACAATATGAACCATCTTCACTTTATTACCAGACAAAACCTATGTCAGATTAACTTCCTGCTTCAATTCAACGTACAATCAACCAAAATTGTGATGCAGAATTCGACTCTGCTGTGCTGGTAATTATGGGCAATAAGTCATAACAAAATCATCCAAAAATTCCAAAAATAGACACACATTTCTATAAACATTCCTTTAAGTAATGAGACAAGTATGTTCAAAAAAGAGGTCACATTTCATTCATAAACTTGCAACAAAATGTTCAGGTCTTTCCTTCCTTTCTCTGGTTGTTAGTTGCTGGTTTTGTAACCAGCACAGAGAAATCATTTCTTCTGTCTTTGCCTTACAATCATACATTTCAACAGAAACATTCCTCTGTTGTAAATGTGATCACATTCAATTTAAATATCTCCACTTTGTTACTTCTTATTTCTATTCCTGTTTTCCACGCAGCATATGAAGCATCGTCCCAGTTCCCTTACAGGAGTCATTAAAATTGAATCTCCTTGTGTTTTAGCCTCCATTTCTTACTCCTTCCAACTCCCATACATGCACAAGAAAAAAACGACACACCACACACACACACACCCCACAACACACACACACACACACCACACACACACACACACAGAAGAGCCCCCTCTTAATGCCTGATAGGATTGTCAGACGTCCAATCTCCGGGTCTGTCTAATTACTGACTTTGGCTGAAGATTCCTGCTTTACAACATACTAACATACGCTGTCAGGACGTGTCCCAGCTGGACTGCCTGACCTGACTCCATCATCCCACACAGAGCCGGAGGAAGACGAGAGAGGGGAGGAGAGAGAGAGAGAGAGAGGAGAGAGAGAGAGAGTGGAGAGAGAGACTTTTAATTGAAAAATCTGCCAGAGCAGCCGTGTGCTGACATTTAACATCAGTTATCAAAAATGAGAGCTCTCACTGTCCCCACCACACACACCACTGATAACATATGACTGTGTTTTTCTGTGATAGTTGCCAAGTTGAGAACAAGGGGCCCTCTGCCTCTCTCGCTCTCTGACTCATTCCTTTTCATCTCCCCCAACTTCCCCGACACACAACACACACACACCACACACACACACAACACACACACACCACACACACACAACACACAACCCTCACCTGTAAACTTGGTGTTTTTGTCGTCCAACTTGGCATGTTCCTGTTCAGGCGGTCCATGTCCACTGAGCTGTCCACGGCTCCCTGCGACGCATGAAGATCCTGAGAGAGGAGGAAATGACAACATCAATTTAGCCACAAAATGAGTTCATGAATGTCGTCATTCTGACTTCCTCCTGGAGGATGGCAACAGTTAGCTACTGTATCGGTTGTTGTGTTCTCATGGTCATCCTTGGTGGTGGATCAACTGAATCGAGTGTAAATGTTTTTAAAGTGTTTAAAACTGTTTAAAAAATCATCTTTTTTTCACAATAATTAAAAAAACGGAACTATATGTATAACGGGATTCCCGCTTCCCACTCTGCCTAATGTGTCAAGGTGTGATTCATGCTGTTAGCACACACCCACACACACACACACACACACACCCACACCACACACACACCACATGGAACAGATGGTTGATGCATTTGCAAAGCACTTTGAGAATGTAACACACACACTGACGCACACACATTTAAGTCTCTTGGTAGTTGACACATTCACGGGAAATCAGCCCATTGGCTGCTCTCTTGTCTCTTGGTGTCTATGAAAACACACTCTCTCTCTCACACACACACACACACCCACCACACACACACACACACACACACACACACACCACACACCCACACTGTTCCTAAATCCTCCCTACATCACTCAGACATTTTTGGGTTTTCCAAACAAGTTAGCACTGAACATCTATAAAATATACTCCATGTTCTATTGGTACAGTGTGAAAGTCCAGATTTTGGGGAATTTTACTGTGTACGTGAGAAAACACTCCTGCAGTCATTATGGGACGACGGAAGACCACGTGTGGTCGTGAGGAAGCACAGAAAACCCACACAGAACGGTGAGGAAAACACATCATTACAGCAACACAGAGAATCCCGTGTACCCGGAGTCATTGCATGCCTAAACTGTTGTGCACGGGGGATGGGAAATGTGGTTCTGATGTACTCTACCCTCAGGATAACAAAACCTGCCTGCAATCCTCATCTTTGCTCTCCTGAACGACCCTGTGAAATGATATTCAGCCCACAGGCAACAAAAAACGGCAGGAATACAAATAAATAAGGATTCAATCTGGAGAATGAAAGAACAGCCAGCTAAAGTGTTTTCCCCTCCGGTTTCACGCATTGTTTCCCATCTGAAATTTTTTTGTTAACTTCTCCTTGTTGCCTCTACATTAGAAGAATCATTACCTCCTCCAGTTGTCCAGCAATGCCAGCCTCCATAGCAAAGAACTGCTCCTGCAGGGCTACTGACTCACCTCCTATCACTGTGAACTTAATTGGGCAGGACACCTCTAAGAGAGTAAGTAAATTCAACACAAGTTCTTCAACCCTGCACCCTTTCCATAAAACACAGATTGTCCGTGTCTTGATCTCAGTCCTTTTGTCTTAGTTAACCGGTGGAGGATCCCTTCCCCAAATTTCCCATTCCGGGGTGGACCTGTTGCTGCTTGCTCCACTAAACTAAGACCTACATTCCTGACTGGCGCACCAAAGTCCCAGATAAAAAGAGAGGCGTGTGTGGGTGTGTTGTGCGTGTGGTGTGTGTGTGTGTGTGTGTGTTGTGTGGTTGTGGTGTGTGTGTGTGTGTGTGTGTGTGTGTGTGTGTGTGTGTGTGTGTGTGTGATGAAGAAAAAGAGGAAGGAGAGTGATGACTGAAATGATTTGATAAAAATAAAGGGATTACACAATGGACCATGTACAACAAAAACTATATGTTAGTACCCCTAAAGTACTAATAATACAGATTGGTACTGTTACAATAGAGTATATTACAGTATACGCCACTATATTACTGAATATTCTACAGGAGAAACACCTGAGGGAAGTTTCCATGTTGATTTGTGTATTTCAAACAGAAAAAAAAGTTACGTCACCAGTCACACAGTTCTGTACCTAATGTTTAATTTTTTTTCAGTTCTATTAATAAGTCATGCGCTCATGTGTTTTCATCTGACAGTTCAGATAAGTGAATCAGACTACAACTGAAGCTAAAGCTAAAGTGGGCGCTTCCTTTAGTAATACTTACATTTATAGGATATCATTTACTAGTATACATATAATACTTGGATGGATAGAAGGGATTGAAGGTGTATTACACGACGAAAACTTGAGCAACACTCGATGTTGTTGTTGATCCACCACATCAACGGCTGTTTCTAAGACTGGGGGAGACAATCTCTCTTTCTTCAGATCCAGAAACTCTCACTGGAACATACAAAGAACTCTCAATCTCTCCATTTCTTTCTTCGTTCTTTCCCTCCCTCTCTCCCTCTCATGCCAGGGCAGAAAGGCTGGCATTGTTTTCTGCGGGCAGGATGGATCTCTCATCACACATGAGGGAATCTTTTTTTTTTTTGTTTGATGGGGTTTGAAAGGGAGGGAGGGCACCCATTTAGTTGGAATGCACAAAAATGTAGAAACAGGGGGGAAGCTAGACAGCTGCCAACTAGACGGTGAAATAAAAAATGTAGATGAGGTGACTATTATGGATGATGATAGAAGTGATCGATGAAATGCCGCTGTAGACCGGAGTGTGTTTTCCACTGAATCAATCATTAGAATTTAAAACAGTTCTTCCATTTGTTCAGAAGTTTATTCATCTTTGCGCAGAGCATATTTGTGTTTTATCTTCAAGTATTCTGGTGTAAATATGACCTTTAGTTTATTCCTGAAAAAATGTATAGTATATCACAGTATACTGTTGATAGTAACATAACTTATCATGTTATGTTCATGCACAACAATACCCACAAAAAAAATCCTAAACTATGAAAAATAACTCAAATATTTACAGTGTTTTGTTGTTTTTTTAATTGTATAATTTAAAATGAAATTAACTGTCTGAAACTAATATGTTGCTTATTATATAAATGTTCATGTCCATATCAAGAATTTAACTTTTATTTTTTACATTAATTCTTGGAATTTGAGGTGGTAAATCGTAAAAACAGAGAAAATCTTGTAAAATTCTGACTGTATTTCAGTAAATTAATAGTTTTTGATAATTATTATATAACTATAACTATGATTTTATTTTGTTTATTAGTATTTTTTTGTTGAGTGTTATTATTAGTATTAATATATTTTTCTACAGGGATATACGTAACCAGTCGTGAGACTAAACGATGGACATTTTGTTCTTGACAGCGGGATGCGCATAAATATAATATACATAATATCCCCAGAAAATCTAATCTCGGCTTGAAATATAGGACACCGGTGTGGATTGAAAAGATTCTTGCCCTGACGTAAAGCTCTCAGCACCCATCTGTCTCTCTGCTTTAGCAGCCAGGGGCCTGCTACTAATGGAGCAAACACTTACTTAATATTTACAATGTGTCCAGCTAGTTTGAGTTACCAAATGCTTTCGGATGAAAGCGCAGCCATAGTCTCATTAACGCACGTCTGTACTTTTTTAATAGACTAGTTTTAAAGGAGAATCAAAGGTTCTTTCTTATCTCATGACATTTGTCCAGTGATTGGACACCATAATGTGTCTCAGTTTTACACATTTTGACACAAATTTCCAGTCACTTTTTGTAAAAGAAAAAAAAAACGATGATCTGATGATATTTTATTTCACGTATTTTAATAAGATATTGCAGCATTGTTTTTCTTTGTCTTGCTTCTCTTAAATAACTTGTAATAGTATTTTGAAAGAAACTCCCACAAAAATCAGCATACAACACATCTAGTCACACTGAGGGTCAACACACAATAGCCGTTTTCTCTGAAGGTCAGAGGTCAACGTTTGAGTAATGGAACAAAGTTATCCCCTAAAGCGGCAAGATCTGTGTTCTGTGTGATTAAAACTAACACCTCCTATCCGCCTGTTACATGTTTGCAGGTTTGGTCCTGCGTTCAAATGGTTTGGCCAGAGAAGAGAAGCAGTCTGTAGCTACAGGCCATGTTGATGAGACGCTTTTGATCAGAGCGAAAAATGCCAAAGTACAGAGATGAGGATTAAAAGAGCGGACGTGGAAGGGGCATGGAAGCTTTGCAGGTGCGTCACAAACTTCCTGTAAACACACCTGGCTGCTTTTGGAGGTCCCCAGACAAAAGTCTGTGTGCAAATAAGAGCAAAGTACACAACTGCCATTGTAAAGCACAATAAACGGTGTAGTCTTAATCCCTTGAGAAGCTCTGCTCCAAAAATCACTGATCCCTGCAGCTGTAATTAAACATAACTCTGATTCCAGAAAAAAATGGGGACCCTGTGGAAAATGTGAATGAAAACAGAAGTAATGATCTGCATATGTGTTTTATATATATTATATATAGATATATATATATATTATATATATATATATATATATATATAGTATATATAAGTAAGAACAGGAGAGTGTTGAAGATCAAAAACACATCTGTGTGGCAACATTCCACAGGTAAAACCGGTTCATTGGTAACAGGTGATAGAATGAAAGGGAATCCCCACTGTATGTCTCAATAAATTTAGCGATTTCATCATGACAATCAGTTCGGATGTAAAGGGCAGGCCAAAAAAACTGACATGATTGTATAAGGATATACTACATGGGTCAGGAACATTTTCGGTAACGCGTTCGGTCTCTGCATCTACCAATGCAAGCTTAGACCTCTCTGGTGCTGAGCCATTCGACATGGGACTAAAAGTGCTCCCATCTAAATTTATGCTTTGTATATGGGGTGCCGTTTGTAAAGCGTCTCGCTCTGAAACTAAACAAGCAATACTTTGTTCCACATTTAGCTAAAAAAAACAATGTTTAAAAAACTGGTTTGAATTTTTGAGAGTCACTTTTTTGCATTTAGCAACAATATTTGGAACTTAGGATATTTTAATATTTAAATCCAATGTATAATTAAAATTAAATGTTTAAATATAAATTAAATGTTAAATATAAATATAAATGTTGGCACTAATGTTAAATATTATCTAAATGTTAAATATAAAATAAATATAAGTTGAAGCTAAATGTTTGGTGTGACAACTAAATTTTAGCTAAAATGCCAATTCAAATGCCGGTTACCGGAGTGCCACAATATAAAGCTCGAGGGGTCGACCGTTTTATAGTGGCAAATAACGAATAAAAGCCATTCTTATCCGGGAAATGGACTCTTGGACATGGATTATCGTGCATAATAAACTACTAAACTTTGACTGATCTGTCATTTTCCGGTGTAGGATCGTCTACACCGGCCCGCCTTCACCCCGGTAACTGTTACTGTCGGACATACCTCTGCAAACATGTCAATAAATGGTCAAGTCAAAGTGAGCCCCCTTTGGCTGGCTATATGGCTACAGGTTATAAGTCCCGCACCCTTCATAAAAATGACACTAAAAAACTCAAAGTACTCTTCAAATAAAGTTTTTTCCAAACGTGTTGTTGATCTAGGTAGTTTATTCACGATTATCCAAGTCCACGGTCCCTTCCGGATAAGATGGTTTTATTCGTTATTTGCACTATAAACACGCTCTGACCTCCTCGAGCTTGTTTTATTTTGGCACTTCGGTTACGGCATGTTGAATTGCATTTTAGCTAAATATTTAGTTTTCACACCCGAAACATTTAGATTTAGATTTATATTTAACATTTAGATTTATATTTAACATTTAGATTTATATTTAACATTTAGATTTAGATTTAGCATTTAGATTTTACATTTAACATTACATTTAGATTTAACATTTAGATTTATATTTAACATTTAGATTTAGATTTAGCATTTAGATTTTACATTTAACATTTGGATTTAAATATTTAAAATATCTCTAAGTTCACAAATATTGTTCTAAATGTGCAAAAAAGTGACTCTCAAAAACTCAAACCAGTTTTTTAAACATTGTTTTTAGCTAAATGTGACAAAATGTTGCTGTTTTTTTCAGAGCAAGACGCTTTACAAACGGCACCCCATATTTGTACAGCATCCCAACTTTTTTCTAGAATCGCTCTTGTATGTTGGAAGCAGCGTTTCCAAAACCCGTGCTGTGAGGTTTTGACCCCATATTTAGTTTCCTTCAAGTGAGGCCTCGGTCATATAGCTAGAACATCTATCAACATCTGTCATGTTTCCTTGATAGCAGTGGAAGCTAACATGACTCACAAAGACAATGTTTATGAATAGAGAACACTTCTATGGATAGATTTGGCTGCTGGAATCAGATCTGAAGAACGAATCACAAAAAAAAGGTCGTAAATTATCTGCAAATGTTTCCATTAGCTTCCAGGTTAGCAGCTAACAGTTCCGTGTTTATACATGTTTATATGTCAGTCACAAAATGCTATTTTACTATTAGATTATTATTTTTACCTTTCTTGTGACATACATGTATAATATTGTGTTACTTACACACTCATTCAACATGCCACTGTAATTGCATTCCTGTTAGCATGGTGTGTCTTGTTGGTAGATTAGTGGTTATATGGCTAACGGCCACAAACCATCTCCATCACGAATACAAAAACAAGACATTAGCAAGTGTTTTCTGTAAATGACCACTAATATCACAGACTAAAAGTAGTTATAATGACCCTAAAACTAGTTAGTCACAAGAATAACTCACAGCATTCATAGCAAACACTGGATATTGAATACAGACTTAAAAATAGTTTGAACTAATACTACTGAAAATTACATTTTGTCTTGTCGTATTAGGAAAAGCTCATAACAAGCATGTTCTAGCATGCCATCACATATGCTAAACACAACATGAAATTGATGCAGCAGTGTTGAAGCAATCAGTGAGTCATATCTACCATCAGTGTTGCTGTCAAGACCACCTATACCGAGACCACGTCATGACCAGAGACAAGACCAACGCAGGGTGAAACCGAGTCAAGACCAAGACCAGAAAGTATGCAGCCTACTTGGGGAGCTCATCTGTAGTTAATATTCTCCAAATCTCTGTGGGTGAGGTGTGGTCCCAACTGTATCATCCTGTTTTTGCAGATGAACTCTTGGTGGTTTGTGGAGCCACGTTTAATTACAGAAGATTTGGTTGACATCTGATCACAGACAGCCGTCCACAGAACAAAAATTCCCAGTTAGAAATGGTTGGAGGAAGCAGGAGGTTTTACATCCATTGCAGTAATGACGACAGCATATAAATCAGACAATGAACAGGCAGTTTAGTGATATAGCTGCAGTCATGGTCTTTACCAGTCTTGAAATAAAATCCAGTGTCTGAGACTGAGACAAGATTGAGTGAAACTGGATTTGATTCCAAGACAAGACCTTCAAAAAGTGTCCCAGGCCGATCTCAAGTACTACAACACTGTCTACTATACAGAAACATGTATGCTGATTAATGCAGTGATCCAGTGTCAACAATAATTGGCACAAGATGGTCTCCAATGGCTGCCAGAGGACGGATCACATCACCTGCTTTAAAGTGACACAGAGACAGACAAACAGACAGAGCAAGACTCTGTGAGACTCCACATTGGTCAACTGGGAGCAGATGAAGGAAGGAAGGGCAGAGAGGAGATAGCAGGATGATGGAGGAGGAGTATTAGAGGACAGACTGTAGAAGAGCTGATCCTTTGCGTCTTGGGTCTATCTTGTCCAGCCAGCTGCTACCACACAGCTCCGCTCCACTCTGCTGAGCTCGTCTGATAATGAAGCCTGCTGGATAATCTAAACCTCTACAGGGACATCTCTCTTTACATCCCTCCACATTTCTCTCACTTCATAAGTCTTCTTCTCTTATCATTTTAATGGCCTCTATGTGTCTGCGGCACACACACACACACAATGGTGGATCTAAAGCTAAACTCGCACAAAGTCCAGCATCAGGTTGGCCATCATCGGCATAACAGCGCCCTCTGCTCAGGAAAGTGACAGTTTGAAGACACACTTTACTGTCTGCAGTGCGGCCAAAGCCAAATGACACATTCTGTTTTTAGAGACAAACCACTGAAATGCAGAACATTTCTCCCATAGGAGGAAGGAAGGGTGGAGAAGGGTCACTAAATAGGCTCCTTTTTTCAGGCGAGGCAACATACTGACCACATGCTGTGTGTAAATGTAGAAATCATGAGAGGTGAACTGTCTAAAAGGTTGCTGTTGATGCTGTAATATACAAAGCAAAGTGTTTCACCCCATTCCAGCTGTTTAATTCCCCGAGATAAGTGCTCGTTTCGACCAAATTTTAAGCGGCTCAGCTGAGTGTTGTGAACAAAACGAGATGAGATGAGGTAACTGATTTGGATACAACATCATAACAACAATGACAAGATAGTTAAACATCTGGAAAGCAGAACATAAATGATACAAGTCTGCTTTTAGGCATGTCAGGCAGACTTTCAGCTCAAAGCTGGAAGTGAATTTATGGTAGAGCAGTTCACACACACACACACACACACACAAACACACACGCACACACACACACACACACACACACACACAAACATATATGTATGAAACCACAGTCTGACAACACCCAGCAGACAGCCTTCATCTGCTTTCGGATACTCATGGTTTGGTCATACAGAGAGAGAGCTTAAATCCTCCTTCACCGAACGCGTGATATTGGTTTATTTGAGAGAAAAAGTAGCTGTGGTTGTTTTTGCCAACACCGGATGGATATGAAACAGAACAACATGGAGGATGGTTATCATGAGTGTCAGATATGTACATGTGTGTTTGTATATAAGGCATGAGCCTGAGCCACACACACACACCACATCATTTCCATCTCTGTACCTGACCCTGATATATAGATTTATGTAACAGACCAGTAGACAGCGATGACAGAGGAGGACTCCTGTCTAACATCAAAGTCTATCTTTGGCTGACCATCAATTCATCTGATGAACATAAGACCTCTCCTAGCATTAGTCTTGTAATTTCTGCAATTTCATGGAATATTTTAGAGGTGTATCAAGACAGGGGATGTCAGGAATATAATTTATAATTTAAAACCAGGTAGAAAGACATTTTTTGTTGTTGTTTAGGAATTCTGGTCCTAAAAGTCTTGGAAGTCTTTAGGAACCTCAGAGCACTTAACAGTCCAACTATGGAAGTTTGGGCGTGATAAATCATGCCCTTCATTTTTTTTTCTCTACCACATAATATATAGCTGACTGCATAGGCATCATGCTCTTCCTTCCAGTGCAGACATCCAAACCTAAACATAGCATTTACAAGCTTTATGGTCTCATCCTGAATAGCTCTGGTTAGTGGCGCCCCTTAGTTGTGGCATCTCAGCTTCACATAACAACTGCTACAAAAACAACAACAGCTTTTTCTTTTGTGAACTTTGACAGCTTATATTGTTACATATCCATCAAATCATGTGTCAGAAATGTAAGAAATAAAGAAGATGTGGCTGAAGTATTGAGGTGTACAAGGTGAAGAGCGTGTCTTGTAGCCATCTTGTTTGTATAAGCCTGATATTATTTATCGCATGTCAGAATAAAGAGTAACACATTTATTACTTGCTTTATGGAAGAAGAAAGCTTGCTTTGCAATAACGCAGGTGTGATATGGTAACATGTATTCCCAAACCTTTGTCTTTAAACAATACATTTGTACCCAGACATGTTCCCAGACTCAAAGAAAAGGAGTTTCGAAGCAACAGGAGGAAGTGTGTGACAGATAGAGGAAGAAGATGACATCCAGAGAGACTTCATCCAGTCCGAGTGTCACTATATGTAGACTTCCTGTGCAGCCAGCCCAGCCAGGGCTCATTTCCTGTTAGTGACAGGCCAAGGTCTGGGTTAGCCTCTGCTGTGGGACAGGACTGACCTCAACTATGAACACCAATGATGTTATTATTACATCTGCTAACACTTGAGTTTTATTATTGGAATTCTGATCAGACAAGCTGGAGATCAAAATTATATCTGTGTTATTATACTATTTGGAATACTACACATATTCCATTGAACACGTATTTATCAGTTTGATACTAGTATGATGATGATTAAATTGGTATAATTATAATAATGGTTAAATTGATGCAGTTACTTTTAGGCCATTGTGTAAATATCTTATTAGAGTTAGATGAAAAGACTGATACCCCGCTAACATCTGTTAAATGCAGAGGCTGCACTCATAACACCCATAAAACCATAACTTCCCTTCATAACTAACTAATAACATAATGCAGCTTTTGTGGGGATTGAATAAACAAGACAACATGGTAATTAATTAGCTTTAGAGGTGCCAGTTTGTCTGAGAGCCAGGCTAGCTGTTTCCCCCTGTTTCCAGTCTTTATGCTAAGCTAAGCTAAGTTTGGATCATCATTAGGTTTTTTCAGCCCCCAGCTCAGCATTCCTCAACCACGTCTCCTGCCACAGTAACTGTTTTCAGCTAAAAGCACCAATAGCCCCACTGCTGTACACCACTGTTAAAGCTAGCTAACGAACACAGTGAAGCATTAGCAGGATGTGAAACTGTATGCTAACACATACTAACAGATTAGCTAGACCTTCACAAGGCCACAATTTGACACAATAACATTTGTTTACATCTTTTCCAATATGTGTTCTGGTGACAATGTTAAACAGATAGAGTCACTGTCCTCTGACAGGTTAGTCAGCTGGGTTTGAACCAGTGTATCGGCTGTTATGGAATTTTCTATCCTTAGGCTACACATGGTCACGTGTGGGCCTTGAGTATTAATTGTTTGTCTTTGACTAGGTGACACCATATCTCAACACTGTGGTGGCCGGGGTCAAAGAAACCTATTGCTGCCTTCCTAGACATAATAGATAGCTTGTTGTTGACGTTCCAATCTGCGTAAACAGACATCTGTGTCTCCAGACTAAAATATGCTGACAATAACACCTCCATGGGTAAAGACATTCTCTTTGACTAATTCTGGGGCGTATAGTATTTGGGGTGTGATCTTTGGGTTTAAAGTATATGCACCATCACGAGTTTGTCAGAATGTGAGACCGACTCAGGCACTTCTGATGAACTTTGAAAGTGTCTCTAATTCTCCTTGGCCAAGCGTCAATAAATAATACAGCATAACACATCAGAGGCTCCTGAACACTTTCTTCCCTCCTGACCTCACCATTGACCTTTGACTTCAGCAATTTGTCCACAACACCGACTGGTGTGTCACTGCTTTTATGAATGGGCTCAGTTGTCTCAGGCGAAGCTTAATCTGGCTGGAAAAGCTCCTTGGTGGCCGTCAATTCATTGGTCAGATATTTGGTGCAGGAAAGGATTTATTTTGGAATATGCTCAGTTTTTAAATGGGATTTGGTTTGAAAATGCACTGACGAACCAGCCTGCCAGCATGCTCTCATTCCAATCAGTGAATTATGTGGAGCCATCAAAACTGAACAAAACAGGAAAATGCTCCAGGCTTCAGAATCAATGCTTAAAACAGACATGACATGAAGCCATGTTTATAACTTTTCACTAAAGAAAGGTCATTCATCAGGTTTGAATGATGAATTACATTCTGAATGACTGCGCACTATAGCCTTTTTCCACAGATAAGACTAAGCATAACCACCACACATTAAAATGCAAATCTATGCACAGTGAGATGGCAGTGAATCCCCTCGTAGCCTGATAGCATGAGTAAACACAGATTCATTATTCTGGCATGAAGCACTGAGCATTGGAGAGGCGCCATTATCAGCCGGCAGCTAAACACACCATCTGCCACGTGTCTGTGTCTTGTACAGACACAAATTTTTGTGAACACACACATGAATAGCATTATACACATACAAACATACTGTACACATTAGACTGGTAGGAGATGAGAGGTTATAGAAACACTGTTCAATCCCAGGACCTTGAAATATGTGAGGAAAATGAATGAACACACCTCTCAACTTCCTCTTTGACTAGTACTGAGAGTTTCACTGTCTAACAGCAAAAATCAGTGGTTGTAGCGAGCTGCTTCACCTCAGGTGACTTTCCGCAGATGAATACAGGTTACAACATAAACACTGAGGTGAACAGAGCAAATAACACGACATGAAGACCTGAGTGACTGTACGTTGTAGCGTGTGTTTGTCATCAAAGCTGTGAAATCATTGCCGGCGGAGATGTGTGAAACTGCAGCGCAGCAGTTCTGTGGATCAGGGAGCCTGTCATTATCAGATTATTGTCTCCAGTGACAGTAGAAATTATACCTCAAAGTCTCCATGAAAGAATACTTGTTGTCAGTGTCCAAACCACTGTTATCCAACACTGCAGAATGGTAACTTTGACTAAGACACAGAGCTGGAGCCAGAGGCAGAGATGACTCAGTGTTTCTCTGGCCGCCCCTTTACTCAAGAGTAGGAGTGGAAACAGTTGTAAAATATCTTTTTGAAAAGCACACCTCTGTTTGTTACGATAAATTATTAAACTTTTGATTCATTGCACCCGCTCCTTTGCCCGGTCAGGTTGCAGCTATATTGCATTAGCTCAGTATTTCCACTTGATGTGTTCCTACGAGTAAGCTGTGAAAAGTTCACTGAAAATCCATGTTTTGAGTTATAGTAAGCCCCTGTTGGCTTTCAGAGATGTCATACTGAAAACAAAAGTAAATAACCAAGCTACAAACCTTTCTTCAACCCTCAGCAGGGTGAGTATTTCTACCAATCTACCAGAGAAAACAATGATGGCGCCAATGCTAAGAACCAAGGACTAATAAGATATGATATGAATAATAAGAATAAAGGTTTCCGAGTGTGTTGGAGTCCAAGGTTGCCCCTTGGCTCCTCTCATGTCTAGAGATATTAATGCACGGGATCTCAAGGCACAGCTGGTGTGAGGAGAGTGTCCGGTTTGAGCGCTTTAGAATTGCCTCTCTGCTTTTTGCAGATGATGTGGTTCTTCATCAGACTGTGACCTTCAGCACACACCAGGGTAGTTTGCAGGTGAGTGCGAAGCAGTCAGGATGAGAATCAGTGCCTCCAGGCCTTTGGCCATGATTCTCTGCGGTAAAACGGTAGATCGCTCGCTCTGGGTTGGGAATGAATGGCTGCCACAAGTGAAAGAGTTCAAGTGACTCGGGATTGTGTAAAATGCAGCATGAGATGGACTTGGCAGATTGGTGCAGCGTCAGCAGTAATGTGGATATGGTACCAGACCGTTGTGGCGGAGAGAGAGCTGGGCCAAAAGACAAAGCTTTGAGTCACGAGTAGATCTACCCTTACCGATAGTCATGAACTTTGGGTAGTGACCAAAAGAATGAGATTGGCGATACAAGGGGCTGAAATGAGTTTCCTGTGTAAGGTGGTAGGCTCAGCCTGAGAGATAGGGTGAGGAGCTTGGACATCTGGATGGAGCTTGGAGTAGAGCTGCTGCTCTTAGCGCTCATCCAGCAACAGAGTGCAGCCTTTAGTGAAAAAGCTCTGACACTGTAGCTGACATGGATCCTACATGAATGCTTATGTCTGCGTGTAGATAATACGTCAGCTAGTTAATACTTCAGAAACCTTTTTGTGATCAACTTTTTTTATTGAAAAATGCACAATATATATATATGTTTACATCATATGCATACATTGTACCCACCCCTCAATAAGTGCAAAACAAAACAGAGGCACATATATTCAGGGCAGTAATAATATTGAAAACTTGTACATATGTACAACATTTACCACCCCTCACCCCCCATACCCATACAACCCTCCCTCCCCCAGGCGACTCCGTATGAACCTCCCACCCAGGATCTCTCTCAAAATGAATAAATAAATGTAGTAAAATAAAATATACAATAAATAGATTCAAAAAAAAATTCAAGATCGGCCGTGCTGCACCCTTTCTTTAACTAACTTGTGTGCTGCCTCCCAGCCCTGCAAAGTCTTATGGTTGGCACCGTGCATACAGGCAACAGACCATTCCATCAGGACAATTTCAAGAAATGAGTTGGCCCATTGCTGCCAGGCCAAGGAATGTGGTGGTTGCCACCTAAGGGCCAGCATTTTCTTGGCGGCTGTGAGACCGGCCCATAGAATGCGTCTATGCTGCAGGGACAAAATTAAAGAAGAGTCATCATTAAGCAAAAGTAAGGCTGGGGAGACTGGGATCTTGATTTTGAGAATATCACTTAAAGTGAGAGATATTTCTTTCCAGAATCCAACCACACCGGGGCACTCCCAATAAACATGCAAAAACGACCCCTGGACATTAAGTGGACAAAGATCACAATTCGGGGATGTGGCAATCTTCATAGCATAACGTCTTCTGGGGGTGAGATACATCCTGTTAACATATTTATAATGTATTAACTGGTGGTTGGGGTTTTTAGAAGTGCCACTAAGGTTTTTCCACACTGTATCCCAGCAAATCTCTCTGTCATTAACTTCATTTAAATCTCTATTCCAAATGCCCTCTACTGGTAAGGATTTATAGGGTCCAGAAAGGAATTTGTAAAGTTTAGAAACCATCCCCCGTGTAGGTCCTATAGAGGCAAGCAACTTACGTAGAGGGTGTGTGGGAAGAGCTACTCCCCACGGAACACCATATGCCCGCATAGCTGATCTTAATTGCATATAGAAGAAAAAGGATGAACCCGGAAGACCGAATTCTACTTGTAGATCGTTAAAAGCTCGTAAACCATGGACGTTAAATAGATCCTTTAATATATTCACTCCTCTATTCTTCCAATGCGGAAATGAAAAGGGCATATTACCAGTAAGAAGTGAGAAATTGTTGAAAATCGGTGTGTGATTATGCCATTTATGATCAGCGCCAACATGCCTCATTGCAGTACGGTAAGATGCAAGTAAAAATGAAATAACAGGGCCTAAACGTAATTTGGCTTTTTTCAATGGTATGTTAGCATACACCAAGTCTTGCAACCTGTGGGGTAGAGCAATATTCTCCTCAACTGGTCTCCAAGAAACAGCGGAACTCGGGTCAAACCATGTAGATAGGGGGCGTAGCACATAGGACCAGGAATAGATTTTAAAATCTGGGAGAGCTAGCCCCCCTTGATTCTTATCTCTCTGAAGAGTCGTGAGTTTTATGCGAGGCCTTTTTCCTTTCCATATAAACTTAGAGACCAATGACTGGAGTCTATCCCAATATCCCAAAGGGGGAGCGAGGGGGATCATAGAGGAGTAAAAATTAACACGAGGAAGTATGTCCATTTTAATTATTGCTATTCGGGCTTGAAGAGAATTTGGAAGATTCGACCAGCGCTCAAAGTCCCTCTCAATCTGACTATATATACCTTGAAAGTTTTTTATTGCTATGGACGATGTGGAGGGAAAAATTTGAATTCCAAGATATTTAAAGCTTTTGACTACTGGTATATGGGAGGGCAGGGGAACTTGATGCGCAGCAGAATTTAAATGCATCAGTGCTGACTTATTCCAATTAATTTTGTATCCAGAGAGTGAGCTGAACATATCAAAGGAGGAAAACAGATGTGGGATTGAGGAACCAGCACTGCCAACATAAAGAAGAATGTCATCAGCGTATAAGGAAATACGATGCTCTGTGTTACAAAAAGTGATGGAATGTACGGATGGGTGCAGTCTTATTTTTTGCGCCAGCGGCTCGAGGGAAAGAGCGAAAAGTAAGGGTGAGAGGGGGCAGCCCTGGCGAGTGCCCCTCAATATTGGGAACTGGGCAGAGCAGACATGACCTGTGCATACCATTGCTGAGGGATTTGCGTATAAAACTTTAACCATATTGATGTAATGCAAACCTAGCCCAAATCTGTCCAACGTTGTCCAAAGACATTCCCATTCTAACCGATCAAACGCTTTTTCAGCGTCCAACGATAGGACCGAGCAAGGAGAATCGATACTACTAGATGCATGAATGATGTGTAACAAGCGACGGACATTATCAGATGCCAGGCGAGTTCTAATAAAACCAGTTTGGTCATTGTGTATGAGCTTTGTAAGGTGTATTTCCAACCGGGTTGCAAGTACTTTAGCATATAGTTTAACATCCCCATTCAGGAGGGAAAGAGGTCTGTAATTGCCACATTTAGTTGGATCTTTGTTCGGTTTGGGCAGGACTGTAATTATAGCAGTGTTAGTGCTAGAATTAAACGCACCCTTATCAATGGCCATATTAATCATATCCAATAGTGGTCTGCCCAAGATATCCCAGAAAGTAAGGTACAGCTCCGGTGGGATACCATCCCACCCTGGGGATTTGCCCTTTTTCATATTAACGAGAGCCTTCCTCAACTCTTCTAGCGAGATGGGGGTATTGAGTGATTCTGATTCATTATCGGACAGAGAAGGTAGATTGAGATCCTGAAAAAAGTCTGCACACGCCTGCCTATCAAGGGAAATTTCGGATTTATAAAGAGATGAGTAGAAAGATTTAAACTCAGAGTTGATGTCAATTGGATTGCTCAGAGTGCGACTAGGTGTTTCAATGGCTGTAATATTTGAATATTTTTCATGGGATTTCAGTCTTAAAGCTAAAAGGTGGCTTGGTCTGGCACCATTGAAATAATATGTTCTTCTGGTCCTGTGCATCAAGAACTCTGCCCTACGTCTTAACAAAGAATTCAATTCAGTTTTTGTCACTGCTATTCTGCCCTGCACTGCATCAGAATATGTGGATTGTTGTTGCACCTCTAGCTCGGCGAGCGCATTCTCCAGTTCGGTTATCTTCTTCAGTCTGCTCTTATTAAGGTGGGATGAAAAAGAGATTGAGGAGTCCCTAATACAGCCCTTTATAGCGTCCCATAAAAATCTAGGATCATCTACTGAGCCTGCATTAACATCTATAAAAAAGTTTAGCTTCTCCTTCAGAAAAGTGCAGAAATCATCATTTTTGAGAAGTGAGACGTTGAAACGCCAACGTGGGGCTCTTGGTGGTGTACCTAGGAGTGTGAAGCGCGCCGCAACAATGTTATGATCTGATAAAGAACAGGGCTCAATAACAACATCATGTATTTCAGAAAGGGAAGTAGCTGAAGTTAATATATAATCTATTCTGGAGAAGCTCTGATGTCTAGCTGAGTAAAAAGTGTACTGTTTGGATGTGGGGTTGATAGAGCGGTACAAGTCTGTTAAGCTAAGTGTTGACAGAAACTTCTGAAAGTCTTTTGATGCTTGCAACTGTGTGGCCGTGGAGCGCTGAGTAGATTTGTCCAATATCACATTTGCATAGCAGTTCATGTCAGCACCGAGAATAAGCGAGAAGTCTTGTAGGTGCAATAAGACTTCTGTTAATCTGGGAAAGAACTCTGGTTCATATTGGGATGGAGCATAAACTGATATAAAAGCAAATTTGCGTCCAGATATAATAGTCTTAATGTAAGAGATCCTACCATCCTCACTACCAAATTGTCCAAGTACAGTTATTGGGAGGTTACGTCTCAGTACTACTAGAGACCCCCTAGTTTTGATGTCTAGTGACGCTGAGGCGGCCACATGATAGTGTTTATTCGAAAATCTGCGGACATCTATAGTTCTTAGGTGGGACTCCTGTATAAAGGCAACGTCCACATGTTGTCTACGTAACAGGTCTAAACAGGCTGTGCGCTTAATTTGACCATTCAGCCCATTTACATTCCAGCTGATTACATGCATACTACTCATAGTGACCAATAGAGGCTGGCATCGTGATACAAGATGCAGAGTAGAAACAGCCTATGTTGCGGTTGACCGACCAAAATGTGAAATTAAAGTGTTGAGAGAGATCAATACTTCAGAAACCTGATGATATTTATCTGATCAGTCAGCAGTGGACCGACCACCAGAACCTGCTTTGGCTGATTTTGCATTTAAACCTCACAAAGTAACGAAGATAAAAACACCTGGAATACACTAGTGGGAGTAAGTGTCACACATGTTTATTCCACCTTGAGCAAACCAGTGGGAGTGGGTGACTGCGAACGTGGTATTCCAATGGGATTCCGTTGCTCAGTTGACTTTTGGCTCAGTGTTTCCCAAAGACGTGGAGCTGGACAGACATTCCAGCCTCGCGGGGACAAAGAGGTTCTTTCAACAGCAGTAATCCTCTGGAGGAGGAGTGGGAACACTGCTGGCCTGCTGCTGCGTACTGGACTACAGGACCTACAATGAGGTTCACACACACGCACACACACACTGCATGACCACACCAAAAGGGGACAGGACCGTGTGTGTAGGTATGAGGGTTAGACTGATATACAGGGCCAATACTGGGTTTTTACCAAACAGTGGATATGAGTTTGATCAGATCAGATGTGGTATGAAATGTTTGTTTTACACTGCTTTGACATGTCCTGCCGGTCTTGTAGTTTAGTAGTAGTCTAGTCTCTTGTAGTATGATAACACACTACATTCTAGTGTTCGAATAATTAGCCAACAAAATAGTTAATTCCAGAAAACAATCACAACTCAAGATCCACTTTATCCACTCTAGCTTTTTCTGGAGTGTTCAATTGAATCACACTGACATCTCACTGACAGGTGGAGATTGATGTTGAAGCCACACTGTAACCATTGTTGATGTGGCTGTTCCTAACTTGGAGGTTGGGACCTTCTGATGGTGTCGCATGATAAATCTGTGGAGATCACCCAGTGATTAGACAGGTAAAAAAAGAATAGTCACTTCCATCTTTTCAACCTCTAAAGGTTTGTGTTGGAATCCACTGACTCGTTATCTGCTACCAAACCATGACGACAGTTTTCCAGTTGACTACCTGACAAGCCAGCATCACTCACAGCACCTTATTGGGCCGAGACAGTCCAGAATGGGAGAAAACAGAAGGGACGATTTGAACTGTTCTGTGATTTTCCACAATTACTTTGTCTGAAGTTACCACAACTTGTCTGAGAGAAAATTCAATCATTTGGAAACTGTTCGTACTGAACTTAAAGTGGTATGACATTTTTTGCCATTTGGTCACATTAAAAAGTGAATATTACATGTTAGCAAACACTATCCGAGTGGATCAGATAAGATCAGACAGCAGTATTTGTAGTTGTGTTTGTGTCCATCTGAATTCCAATATTCACTCTCTTCTAGCTCTGTTTTTGGTCTTGATACCAACACCTGAGGGAAATATCTGGCAAATGCTCCACTATGTTCACCAGTTGGTCTCTTAACTATGTCTGGTGTTGAGCAGGGAGTGCACAGCAGGTCTTTTTGGTGAAAACAGCTGCCTGCAGCAGCTGGAAATGAGGCTGATGAGAGCAGTGAACAAGTACAGTGAAGCTGCGGGCTGTAAAACCAAAACAGTAAGCTGAAAGACACTGCTATGCTCTAAGTATAGCTGAGGGGAACTTCAGAGTCAGGTAATACCTCTCTGTAGGTCCTTCAGAACACATGAACCCTTCTACGTTTGACATGTTGATGGGGAAAGCAGCTTTAAGGAGATTAATAATGCTGATCAAACATACATTTTATATGAAAATGTTGTAGTGTTGGGCAGTAGAATCAGTTTGGTTAAAGGTACAGTACTAATCGAATCAGTGATACACATGAAATAAAGCTAACTTCAACACTCATCTACACACACACACATATATCCACAGTGTCACTCACCCTCCTCTCTCTCTCTCTCTTTTCTTTAGTTTGATGCTCTTCTCCACAGCTTTCCACTCATTCAAAAGCAAACTTTAAAATCCACATTTCAATACTCCCAGAGTCCACCCTGCTTGGTCGCATACGTAGGAATGAACATTGTTGGTGGTAAACTATGAAAGAAGGGAGAGACATGGGAGGAGGTGGAGACGGAGGGGGGGATAAAGGGGAGAGGAGAGGAGGGGAGGCTGGAGGCAGCGTGGGATATCCCTTTGAGTCATGGAAACTGATCCAAACAGCAGACATGCTCATGAACGGCCAAACAGCCCTCTGTGTCTCTTTGTATTGTCCTGTCATTCAGCCTCATTACACGTTGAGGACATCCAGCAGCCTCTGGAAACACTTACTGTGCTTCCTTATGGCTCTGGAAAACATGCATAATATCACTAATGAATACACACATTCTCTGTGTTCACCACTCTGTCATGTTAATGCAATGTTTCCCTTTATCCTCTTCTGTTGAGTGTGCTGCTCCACTCTGTAACTTTTTCTACCATAAAATAATTTATAATAATATATATATGATAATAATTTTAAGTCTTGTTGATGTTACACTGAAGTGAAATCAGGAATGGTGAAATGGTGCCTCTGTTATTCCCACCTCTGTTATTCACCTCTGTTATTCCCACCTCCGGGTACGATCACCTACAAGTACATAAAGCTTTACGGCACTAAGTCACACAAAACTGAAACTGGATCATATTTTATGGAGAAAATGTTTTCTGGTTTTCCCTCTGATGTCCTCCAGCTACTCCACCTCAACTCTGTGATTTACAGAGTTTCCTGATGGACAGTGAAGTGAACTGCTGCCAACTGTAGCTGCTGTTAGCTAATGTTAGCTCAGTTTGCTAGCTCAGACTTTGAGCTCAGAGCACTGGGGAAGTGTTAGTGTTTGTACAACACGCATTAAGAGGTTTACAGAATGCTGATGGGAAGTGAAGCTGGTGTCATGCCAGAACCGGAGCTGGGTAAGGAATCAATGTAACCATGTTCAATAGCCTCTATGGACATAATGACAGAGGCGAAAGAGGCAAGAGTAAATCTGGGACTGACTTTTAGTGGTTGGTGAGAGCTTGGTGAAATAAAAGTCTGAAAGACAGACGCTGAGCTGGGCTGACTGCTGTTGGACTAGTCAGTAATATTTGCTGGCTGCTGTGTCTGCTGTTGGTGACCTTGCTTGATGTTTGGCTGTTAGAAAAGTTGTCGACCTGCTAGTTTTTGAGCATCAGTAATGTAATCAGAACAAATACACATGTGCAGCTGTCCCTATTCACCACAGTGGGATTACACTCTCAAACTCTAAACTGAAAATACATACATTTTTCAGATATATTCTCAGTAATATGTTATTGAACCCTATATTTGCCAAAGACACATCTATTTATAGTCTATTTATTTTTATCTTGGGTGTAATTTGCTCGATTTTGCAGTATCCCTGCGAGAAACATTTTGGACACACCCATGAATTTCAGTGTTCCAAACAGCCAGACAGAGACAGCCGGCGTGTGTGTGTGTGTGTGTATGCGGGTGTGTGCCCAAATAGGCCAGGTGAAGATGAGGAGCAGCAGCCAAAACACGATGAGATCATCCTTTACCAGTCTGCTGCCTCTGCCAAATCCTTTGTTACCATAGTAACTCCTCAGGGAAAACACTGTTTGTGTGTGTGTGTGCAGCTGCAGCATATTCTTTACAGTTGGCGAGCTGTCGTAAATGGTCATGTTATAAGTCGACTATGTGTTAGAGTGTGAGAGGAGAAAGGTTTTGCGAGGACGAGGTGAAGTGAAGTGAGCAGTCTGAGAGTGATCGTGTCTTTGTTTTGGGATGAATCGCTGGCCTGAAGGCACGCTGCAGATAAAAGACAAAGACAATGAAGGGAGGAAATGATGGGGGAGGAGGGAGAAAAGAAAGGGAGAGAAATCTGGAAAGGTCACATCCCAGTCTGCAGATGACATGCATTCTTATTGGCTGTGTGTGTATGTGTGTTAGCTGTACATGCTGCAGCTGTTACAGAGGCAGCACACAGTAAATTGTCCAGCTGTTTGTGTGAATAACACAGTGGATTGAGCAGTATGTCAGGACTTTAATCTGTCCCACAGTAACCTCTGTGGTTCTGGTGAGCAGCTCTATACATCAAATCAAATCTGACCAGCGGTGGAGCAACAGTGACTATTAAACCTGTGGCTTCTTGCTCAGTCACTCTCTCTCTTTTTCTCTTCTTAGCTTCCTCCGTCAACATCCTCTTCAGTCTCTTCTCCACTGTCATAATGTCCATAAAGGCCGCCGAGCCCAGTTATGTTGCCCACTTGCCCAGCTCCTGTTCTGTGTTCCTTTTATTTTACCAAGCTCTCACAAACAACTAAAAACCAGTCCCAAATTATTCTTGTCTGGCCGTTTCTTGCTCCATCAACATCCTGTTTGGCTTTTTTTGCCTCTGCCATTATGTCTATATGTCTGTTTGCCCAGCTGCGATTCTGGCACAACACCAGCTCCGCTCAACATCTTCATTATCCTCCCTGCCCTGGGCCTGAAAACCTCCAAAACGCCTGTGGTACAAACACTATAACACACACTCCTGGTGCTCTAAGCTCACAATTCAGGAAGCCCGGCTAACAAACTGAGCTACAGCAGCTACAGTTCACAGCGGTTTACTTTACTGTCCATCAAGAAATTCTGTAAATCACAGAGAGGACATCAGAGGGAAAACCAGCAAACTTTTTCTCCATGGTAGTGTGTGATTTAGTGCTGTAGAGTGTTATATACTTCTCATGGGTGATAGTACAAAGTTACATAGTGTGAGAACAGATGTATAAATGACAGAGTCACCATCAGTGTAGCATCAACGTGATTAAAAATCTGTTATTTTATGGTAGAAAAGTTACACAATGGAGCTTTAAAATTAAACTTGTAAGGCTGTAAAACGACTTCTAAATTGTTTCTTTTTAATTACAGCATCTCCCTCAGGCTTTGTTAGAATTACATCATCAAAGCAGACAATGCTCAGACGGTTCGTATGTATTGGACTTGTTTTGTCTGAGATATCACATTTTTTTACTTTAATAACAGCACGTCCATCAGACCAATTATTGTTCATCCTGCAGCTGAATACGGTCACATCAAATGATGGACACATAACAATTAGTAGTACACACACACACACACACACACACACACACACACACACACAGCGGTTTACACATGAAGGTCAATTACCACTCACACACCCTGATGTTGTAATTGTGAGGCTGTAATCACTGCATGCAAAGATTAGCTCATTTTTATTTTATTTTTTTCAATAAATCCACTCATTCCCCATGGCTCTGACACTAAGCAGCCGCGATGCACTGAAATTATCAGCCTATTACAGTTCCCTGGAGGTGAATATCCACTCAAGGTCAACAAAATCGCTAAGAGCAGAAGTGAAGCGCCCTGAGGAGCCATTAAACCCCAACACAGGAGAGCCAGTAAGAGAACGGGACTGGATGGATGTTGGGTGTGGGATTGAGGGTGAGGATGATGGTGACGGTGAGTGGGGGTAGCGGGCAGATAGAATGCCTCTGTGCCGGCCTGATTATGCTCTCAACAGAATGAGCTCACGCAACAAAGGATTTATTATCACTAGCTGGAGAGTTGCTGCAGTCTGGGAACTCTGCACAGCCGTTTTCTCTGCCAGGCGCCCGAAAAATGTGGCCCAGCTCTGCTTTGGTCGGGTGGTTCAAACAACAAACCCTGTATTGGTCTCTCTCTCGCTCGGCCTATAAAGCAGCCAGTGTTTGAGGGGCGGTGGGAAGACCGAGGGGACTAGTGTGGCAGAGAGAGAGAACGCTGCCTCACAGTTTCTCCCTCCATCTCCAACTTGTTTCCTCCACGTACAGAAACACTGTCTGTGTGTTGGTCCAGGTTAGAGAGAAACGACCTGATTATCGTTAATTACGCTAAAGCTAATTGTGGTGTGCTTATGATAGAATGTGAGATTATGATTTGTGTTATTTCAAGAGAGACTGTAATGTTTAAAGAGGAAAAAACATATTCTTTCTCTTAATACGAAAAGTTGAAACCATATTCATTTGTTCAACACACACTGGCTTATCTAATGATGGCTACTGTTGACATTAAATACTGTAATTTACATTACATACTAAAATTCACCTGGCTGCGGGTAAAATATCTGGTTCTTTAGCGCACTATGTTCCAAAGCTAGTCTCTAGCAGGGAGTGTACAGTGGTTTTATCACTCGAAACAGCTGAGCCAAACATTAAAATTGCAATCTGAAAAACCAAAACAATGAGGTGAAAGAAGCTAAAAAGCTTGTTTAGATAATTCAGACTTCAGTTGAATCACCACACTGGCGGCTCCATGGCACTAGGTTCACGCAATGTCTGATTTAAAGCACTTTAAGCTCCATTTTTTGTAAGAAAGGTGCTACACAAGTAAAGTTATTATTATTATTACTCTGATTAATAGTGGTTCACCATAGAACCTCAACTGAGCTGATACCAAGAAATTCCTAGGTATGATCCACAATTTTTGTCAAAATAAAACCAAAAAAGTCAAACCAGGTTGTACCATACAGGAGAAATTTGGAATATGGATGTCTCTTTCCACATACACATGATCCTTTGATCCATTTTTAATGTAAATATATTGATCAGCACAGTATGTGATCCTACCTGCTGTCTCAGGCTTTACAATGAGCAGACTTCACCAAACTCTGTCGACAAACTCTGTCGACTTATTGTGTCTGTGCTGCTGATAAGACAAGGACACACTCAACTTCCAGAGAAGGAAACCTTCTGGGTTTTTTTGCTCAGTGCATTTTTGGATTATCATAGTACAAACACAATATCACAACCATGGACATATGCCATATACTGTACGACCTCCAATCAAAACTGAAACTCCCCTGCTCATGAAAACCCAAACATACGTCACTGATTATTTTGTCACTGATAATTTAGTCACTGATAATTTAGTCACTGATAATGGGTTCGCAGATATCACACAATGTAAGGACCACTGGAACCAAATGTCACTCTAACTTGGGCAGAAAACACAAACTGCGTGAAGATTTTTGGAACTTTGAATCAGTGTGTGAAAAATGTGAAGATATTATTCAGAAATGCATCACAGGAGCAGATTTTTCTGCAATTTAACCAACTTATTTGACATGCTGTTCATCATTTGGTTGACTGTGGTTCTTTCTCAGCAGTCCGAGTTGATGGAGATGAATATAATTACAGCATGATAAAATATGATTTACAAACTGGGACATAAAAGGCTCGTCTGTCACTGTTTTTAGAGTACTTCAAGTGTAAACCACAAAAAAAAAAAGAGAAGACTTTACTGTAGCTTTATGATCAAACCTGCCAACTGACACCTCAACACACACACACACACACACACACACACACACACACACACACACACACACACACAGCTGCCTTTAATCTTAAATGCACAAAGCTTATACTTTACCTGACGGAGTGGTGTGTGTGTGTATGTGTGTGTGTTTATTGGGTGTGCTGCTCCAGTAACACCACAGGTCTAAACACACACACTGCTGCCACTGCTGCTCATGAAGACGGAGAGTAAACTTGCTGCTGGTGTCACAAAATTCAAAAAGAACAAAGACAGAGACAAGACTCTGAGCGGGGATCCAAATAGGAAGCTCCTTTGTGTCCTCTCTCTCTCTCTCTCTGCTGTTTTCACGGTGTTTCACTCACTGCTTCTCCTCGACACACACACACACACACACACACACACACCGTCTCTTGCTGTCATGAAACACACACACTAAAGCCATGTGGCTGCTGACACACACTGTCTGGCTGCTGCTGCTGCTGGTCCCCTCCCTCTCACTCTCTCTTGACTCACTCTGTCACTCTCTCTCTCTCCTTTGGCATCTCTCTCTCTCTCTCTCTCTCTCTCTCTATCACTCTCTCTCTCTCTCTCTCTCTCTCTCTCTCTCTCTCTCTCTCAGAGTTCCTGTCCGGTCAGCCTCACCCCAACACATGGACACAAGGCGCTCATTCTTCTGGATGAAGAAACGCTGTGTTGTTCGTGACAACCTGCAGACATGTTCACCTGAAATGGGACTCGTAGGTAAACAAGGTGGTGGAACAGAGTGGAACACAGCGAGGGGGCGACTCTCAGCGATTCATTCTCTCACACTGGAACTACTGTGAACCGCTGGAGCCACATTTTCCCACATGTTCAATGTGTTCTCATAAACATGCTACAGTTGACTGTTCTGCAGCATTTAAAAAATTTAGTATTACGTTCTACTGCTGTCAACTCAAGGGCTGTTAAATAGTTCTATAGCCCTTCAATGTACATAAATATGCAGGTACGTAAACAACAAATGTAAATGTCAATATATTTAGTTTCAACAGAGCTGTGTGGGATTTAGTGACATCTAGTGATGAAGTTGCGGATTGCAACCAACTGAACACCACTCATATCAGTATTTGATGACCTGGACATGTAGAAACTATGGTGGCTGTGAAATTAGAACCAATGTTTAGTTTGTTTGTTCAGGGCTATTGTAGAAACATGGAGGTTCAATAGGGCGGACTGTCTGGACACACACACACACACACACACACACACACACACACACACAGTGTCAGTCTGTGCTCAATTGCTCAGCCTCAACTACCCGGATGTCAGATTCAGTTGTCCTATGCAATGATTCAAATTGAATAATACAAATTCAGATTATGTGATTCAAATTAATTTTTTTTATGTAATTATGCAAGTTAAGCAATTCAAATTAAAATATAAATGATTCAAACAAGTGTCAGTGATATCAATAAATCCTTCAAAATAAAACAAGTGTTCCAAACAACTCTTCTAGTCAGCTTTAGTCACATCTGGATTTGATCCTTTGTTCAAATCTTATTCAGAGATTTTCAAATTTTCAACACATTCGAAAAATATTTCACTTCAGGGTCACAGACAGTGCAGAGCTGACAGGCAATGAAGAGAGAGATTTAAAGCTGTGTGCTACCAGGAGGTCACTTCTGTATGCTGTCTGGAGTGTGGAGGAGTGAACTATAGAATCATGAAATATTCACAGGAATCTTCACTGTGACATCTCAGGTGTGCAACTTGACAACCACTGTGCAGGGCAAAGGCTCCTGTTATATATAGAACCAGCAACATCGCCAGGTTTAGTTTTCCAGGAAAGGCAAATTAAAGGGAAAAAAAGTACAACAACACCTGAGCTCCACTCAGGAGGAACAACTTCTCTTCATTCAGAAGAAGAGTTAGCAGACAGTGAGCTTAGATTATTTTAAAGGTTAATAAACATTCACACATTGTTCAAATTTGATTTCTAACTTAAAGGTCCAGTGTGTAAGATTTAGTTGCATCTAGTTGTGTAATCGCTGCATTGCAATCTCCTCACATCACCCTCACCTTCCTAGTGTAAAGTAGAAACAACACTTGAAAGGCCCTGACTAGAGTCAGTGTTTAGTTTGTCTGCTCTGGGCTCCTGTATTAACATGGGGTTTCAACATGGCAGCCTCTGTGGAAGAGGACACTATAGATATAAAAGAATAATTTAAAAAAGTAACAAAAAGATTATTATTTTCAGGTGATCATGCATGAAAATATAGTTATGAATATTTTATTCCATGTCTTCTGTATTCTGAAAACAGAGGCCCTCAATCTTACACACTGCACCTTTAATCGGAAAGATTCAGCTCATTTATCAGTTGAGAAAGTTCTCCTACTTCTTAAGATGATTTTAAAAATCAACTGGATTCTCTGAACAGGCACTGTGATTCCTATCTTATGAAAAGTTATGCTTTGGAAACAGCAAGTGATTTAAATCATTTCTAAACTCATTAAACCATTAAATAACCCCTGATGTCTGAAATGAATGTTTGTGTATTTAATTCTTTTCTTTCCTTTAAAGCATAACTGTGTAAATTTTCTATCTGTAAACTGCTGTAAATTGTAGCTGCTGTTGGCTAATGTTCGCTCAGTTTGTTAGCAGTGTTGCCTGGACTGTGAGCTCAGAGCACCAGAGGAGTGTCAGTGCTTGTACCACAGGTGCTTTGGACCACCGGGAAGAAGAGGAGGTTTGCAGTCCTACCTCACCGACAGAACTGAATGCACACGGTGGGGTCCCTCAGGGGTCAGTCCTGGGCCCTATCCTCTTCAATTTATATATGCTCCCACTCGGCCGTGTTATCAATCACCATGGAATTTCCTTCCACTGTTATGCAGACGACACACAACTCTACATAAAAACTGGCACACACCCCTCCCCAAATTCTCCATCATCACCATCAGTATCAGCTGCCCTGCTGTCACTCTCAGGTTGTCTGGAGGAGATAAAGGTGTGGATGAATCTCAACTTTCTTCATCTCAACAGCTCTAAAACAGAGGCTATTATTGTGGGCACCCCTAACCAGATCCAGGCATCTTCCATAACCAGCCTCACCCTCTCTGGTCTTGACATCCCCCTCTCTTCATCAATAACCAGTCTTGGTGTTAGATTCGATCCCCATCTCACCTTTGAAACTCATATCAAACACCTCTGTAAGATCTCCTTCTACCACCTCAGAAATATTGCCAAACTCCGCCCAAATATCACCTTACCAGACTGTGAAAAACTAGTCCACGCCTTTGTCTCCTCCAGACTTGATTACTGCAACGCACTTCTCATCGGGACCCACAGTAAACACCTTCAGCAGCTACAACAAGTCCAGAACAGCGCTGCTAGGATCCTGATGAGAGTATGAAAATCAGAACACATCACCCCCATCTTTCACTCACTGCACTGACTTCCCATCTCCGCTAGAGTTCAGTATAAAATCCCTCTTCTCACTCATCAGTGCACCTATGGCAACGCACCCACCTATCTCAAAGAACTGCTCATCCCACAAACCCCTACACGATCCCTCCTCTCCAAAAACTCAAACAATCTCCTTTGCCCGAGGACCAAGCTCAGCACCATGGGCGACAGAACCTTCTGTGCCGCTGCACCCCACCTATGGAATGCCCTTCCTGACCATCTGAGGGCATCACAGACCCTTGAAAGTTTTAAAAAAGTACTTTAAACTTTCCTTTTTTTCATATCATATCGCTTTTAACGTCATTTCTTTTGTTGTGATATACAGTATCACCTCTAGACCTCTACACCACTCGCCTCACCCGCAAAGCCATCGCAATCGTCAAGGATACAAGTCACCCTGCACACAGTCTGTTCAGCCTCCTGCCCTCCAGGAAGAGGTACAGGAGTCTCCGCTCCCGCACCACCAGACTCACGAACAGCTTCGTCCACCAGGCCGTGAGACTGCTTAACTCTCTCCCCTCCCCACCCATGAGACTGCTGAACTCCCCCCCCCTCCGCACCCTCACCCTCAGCCCCAGCCAGAAGGAACACCAGGCTGGCAGGAGAAGTCTAGGTAGGGACATTGGACTCTCACCCCCCCCCCCCTTTTACCTAAACTGAGACCCTCACCCTCAGCCCCAGCCAGAAGTCTATGGAAGTCTAGGGACATTGGACTCTCACCCCCCCCACCTTACCTAAACTGGACTCTCACCCCCCCACCTTACCTAAACCGAGACTCTGCATATGAAAAATTGCACTCACAAGCTGCTGTATATTTATATTTTTATTGCACTAGCCATCACTTTTACAATAACTACCTCTAAATGCACACATTCAGTGTTGTCTTGTCTTATCTCGTCTTGTCATCTTGTCTTGTCATACCTGGTTTTAGCAACACTAGGTAACAGTAGCCTTAAGCCACTGCACTTTACTTATTTACAGTAACTTAGCTTAGGTCTTGTCTTGTCTTGTGCACTTGCACTTTACTGCTGTTGTTGTTGTCTATGTAAACGCATAGGAAAGTGAGAAACGTAATTTCGATTCCTTTGTATGTCAAGTACATGTGAAGAAATTGACAAATAAAACTGACTGACAGTACTTGTTGCTTTGTGTGCGTATATTACGTTTTTGTATTGTAGCATTTTGAGATTTGCTTCAAATGTAAAGTGCATTATTAATTAAATCTATTATTATTATTATCAGAGCTGAGCAAGCTCTGGACAACCGGCTCAGCAGCCTCTATGGACATAATGGTAGAGGCAAAAAGACTGAAGAGGACAGCAGCAGAAGAAGCCAAGAAGAGAAAAGGACAGAGTGATTGAGCAAGAAGCTGCTCGACAAGAGTAAATCTGGGACTAACTTTTAGTTTATGCTGCACATCTCTGCACGGCCACATTCATCGCGACATGAAAACTGGCAGCACGTCAAACACAAAGCAACATGAAGGCTTTCTCTGTGTCTTGTTGTTGCCAGAGAACTTTTACAGATTTCAGTCTGAAGAGACAAAAGTCCAGGCTGCCATGACATTATGTTCTATGTTCTGTGCGAGAGACAAACAGCATCAATAGAAAACAAATGGCTGGCTAGACAAAGTCACTACAAGACTGAGGTCACACAAATACATATGAATACACACAATGCACCTCAGAACACTCTGCATCCAGGTACACGTATTTACATACATCGTGTAATACTGTCACATAGTCAGAAAGTTTAAGTCACTTATATTTCTGTTTTTCTACAGTGCTCTGTGCAGCTATTCTGATATCACTAAGCCTAAAATTCTGCTGAAAGCACTGCATGCATGTGTGTGCGTGTGTGTGTGTGTGTGTGTGTATTGTTCATCACATGCCTGCAATGTCCTGATGTGGAAAAGCTTCATTTTAAATTATATGACAACATTTCCAACATTCCTGCAAGGCTGGGTGGGAATTATCATAATTTATATGAAGCACACTCATGTGTCAGCCTAAATCACACAGCTGGACTGTTACGGAGAAAAACATCCAGACCAAACCGACAGAGAAGCAACACATTCAACCTGTTCATGAAACTCCGGCACTGTGGCAGAATAGAAGCACTCGGATGGATCAGCGTGGGTTGATGGGAGTGTTAATCACTGCACAGATGTCTGGCTTTCTTTCTTGTTCTTAATTTTGAAAACAAGCTCTACCTCCCACCATGAACACACACCATAATGTTGAGCCGTTCAGCAGTGTTACAACAATGCATGACGATATGATGCAATGTCGTTCTCAAGCATCAGTTTTTTCGACATATTCTTTCTTTACTAGACATTTGTGTTGGCTGAAAACAAGAGTTCACACCCTCTTATTAAGATTTTTTTTTTATTGTTCTTGCTCTCCATAAACTTCCATTGATATCCAACATTAAAGCCATGTAGGATATTAATGTTTTGGTTATGGCTAATAAACTAGCAAACAGTTGCATTTTTACATATTTAAGAGCAGCATTAGCATTCATTTGAAGTTTTGTTTCACTCCTACAATATTCAACCTCCATTTAGTTCTAGAGCTAGAGGAACAACTAAAACCAAAAAACAACAAGGACCTCAGAGTTCTATAGACTAAAATGCTTGAATGAGTACGCGGGTGTCTGGTACATAGACAATTCTTTATGGGTCTCTTCCCACATCCACATCTTTTCAGCCTATTGTTTTTGTGGGCCTCCCTCACATAAGGGCAACCCTGCATTGTGCAACACTGTTAGGTGTACGCTGCACCCTTCGCCCCAATTCCCCACCCGCCAACTGTTGGTGGGAAGGTCATTGGAAACACATTGTTTAAGCAAACTGACACTTTAAAGGTACTCTCTGAACTTTCAGTGTCCTTGAGGTCTAACAAAAATGTTGAATTCCTTACTTCCCCACAATGCAGCAACACACTGAAGAAGTACCAGAATTAATGCTTTAATTTGGCTAATAAATTATTTAAAGGTATCTCATCGATGGTGTGGTCATTGCTAATAAACACCCACTTAAAAAAACAACCAGTGACCAAACTGAGGCTAAAACAGGTACAGGTACTGCAGACCAAAGCAATTCATCTGACCAGAAAGTTGTTGGTTGATGTTGAAGTGTTGGTGGAGTTTTTAACATGTTTTACCCATCCTTATGTAACTTAGAAACCCGCACAAGTAGTGCCAGAATTTACTCTGCTTTCTTGGCAACACTTCTGAGCACCGCTAGGCTAGCTCTAATATACATGCTGTGACTATACAGAGAGAAGTGACAAGTGCACGTAAGACGTCAAATTGTCTTTTCCCTCTTAACATCTGTCTGGATGGAAGGAAGGATGCTAATTACTGTAACGTGGCACCAATGCAGTAAAAAGGCACCAGACGTGCAGCTGCAGTCACGCCTGCATGGATGAGCCTCCAGGTAACCACAAATCACTGCGGGTCAAAGGTAAATTTCTCTTTTATGTGACTACACACTCACACATACACATACACACCCTCACACTTTGCATAAACAGACGTCTGAGACAGTAAAAGCTCTCCCTGCTTTCATCTTTAATGAAAAGCATATTCGTATCTGCTCCCCGCCTCTCCCTGCACCACACCAGCACCCACGCACCCATTCAAATCCTGACGCCTTTATAGAAACATACAGTGCAGCGCTGCAGGGCTGAGCTGAGGGAAACGCTCATTATGAACATCAAAGGCCTGAGATGGGCGCTGACTTGATCCTTTGAGATGATTGGAGTATCACACAGTGAACAAAACGTCTCAGTACAGGATGGAAATTCAATTATCAGGCCGGTAGAGGGGGAGGAATGTAAAGATTTGAAGGAAATGGGTCATCATTTTTTGCCAGGATGTGTTTGCAGTTGATAGGGTGGGTGGATCAGACTCCCACGTGTTCCTCCTGAAGCCCCCCCTGGGGGGGCCATACTAGAGGAAGCCACAGATCTATGGTGGGAACTCAATGTGGCACCCAGAGACACATATTGAACCACACTATCACTAAGTGACTGAGTATTCCTACAATGACTTCCATGTCGGTCTTCATGTCATGCTCCGTCTCTGAAATGCTGCTCCTGTTTCAGACAATGACCAGCTTCAAGTCTGGGAGCTGCTGCTGTTCTGAAGGATTACTGAGAGTTTAGCTTCAGGCAGCATTTCTTTCTGATCATGTTTGGGAACAGAGCAGGAAACGGTGGGACAAAAGTGCCATCTAGTGCTGCTGGTGTGAACTGCTTAAATGCGGGGAGGAATCAGCTGGACACTCTGTTCAGGCTGTCCTCGTCATTCTTATACTGAAGACAAACTTTCATTTAATGTCAGAAAGATTCCGTGAAATGATCTCACATTGTTTTATCAGATCAGATCATCTTTTATGTCATCTCTGGTTTAAAAAAAAAAAGAGTATAATATTTTCATCTACAACATATATTAGCTAATCAAAGACATATCTGTATGTTTATATATGTCTGTCAATAAGAAACAATCACAGCACAGAAACACTTTATGATAAAATGAGTGCAGAATGTCACTAAGCCACTGTGGTTAATACTCATCATTACTAAATGTAAGGGACAAAAATCATGTTTTGTGCTGTGTTGATGTGTATCTATGGTAATATCAAAACAAAATGCTCTCATATTTGCGCTCTGATATCTGTAATGACCTTGAAAATCCAGTGTTGGCTGCTCTGAAGTCAAAATCCCACTTTAAAGGTCCAGTGTCCACCATGTTGAACTGCCATGTTTCTACAGTAATTTACAATGGACAAACCAAATGCTGGCTCCAGATGGGGACTTTAACATTTTTCATGAGTTACGCAGCTACCATAGTTTCTCCCTCACGCTAGGAAGTAGAGCGTGAGGCGAGGGTGTTGCAATCTACTGCCTCTCCCCTAGATGGCACCAAATCCCACACACTGATCCTATAACAGAGTATGGTGAATTTTTTACCTCTGAGACGCCGGCTTATGCAGTCTAGACTCAGAAATAATAGATCATTTTACTAAATTTCAGTTCATTTAAAAATAACCTGACAAGTTACAGGGTACACTGTGTTACAATACAATGTTTATTACAAGGTGAAGTTGACTTGAAGTGAAGGTAACTTGAACGTGTCTCTGTGGAGTCTCATGGCCAATTCTAAGGTCTAAAGTTTGTTTTTACTCTGCTCACACAGTGACGTGCAGTGAGCTTCAATCTACGTCCATCAGAATTAAAACAGCTCTCCTGCAGTAGACTGCTTCATCAGGGCATAAACCTAACATATAACATCACATAATGAAATATCTATTTCATCCATCCATCCATCCATCCATCCATCCATCCATCCATCCATCCATCCATCCATCCATCCATCCATCCATCCATCCATCCATGTCTTAGTTGAACATGTCCGTGATCACCTCATACAGGCTGAACTGAACCTGGCTGTGTGTTGCTGTGTCAGGCAGAATGTAGCAGGGCGGCGTGAGGACAGATTCAAACAAAAAGCTGCTGAGCACAGCTCCACGCTGAGCCGACCTGCTGCTGTTTGAACGCGCGGAGAGCAAATTCCACACACGGACACAGAATTCATCCAATATCCTCTGTGACTTTCTTTCTCTGCTCTTAGTACAGACAGTTCAGTTTTCAGCACAGACTGGTTCTTCTTTGAACATTTGTTGGCCCCCTATAAACCATGCCTCTATGGTTCTACGTAGACCTTTATGGTGAACAAAGAAACATTTTCAAATGTAGCTCTATGTGATGCTACAAGTATGTCCAACTGCACAACTTTGAACTGCTGGGTATGAAAGCTGGATTTGAATTTGAATGTTTCATATGTTAGTTCGTCTGAGAACAGAAATGCACCATCTTGTGTAGTTATATATTCAACAAGTTTGATTCATTATAAATGCTGTTATCACTGATATAACTAGAGAGCTACTGACAAAGCTCCACTTGATTTGTTTTTGTTGACTTTGCTGTCTTTCACTCTCACTCTGTCTCTTTGTCACACTGCTCGGGAAAAGTGTCACCTCTCGGCTGGACGGCCTGAGCAGCTGGTACTAACAGGTGAGAGTGTCGATGACATAAAACAACAAACTCCAGTCAGTCTCATTTACTACACCCTGTGGCATCTAAGATTACAGTTGACTGTACTTTTTTTTTTTTTAATGTTTTAATATTGTGCTTTCTCCTTAATGGAGGTCTGTCCTGACCTCTTATAAAGTCAGAATGGAAACATGACTTAACAGGTTATATCCACGGTGTGTGAATGTGCTGTGAACAAATAGTAATAATGAACGGGGTCGTCTCATCAACACTAAATCTGTAGTTGCTGCTGCAGCTGCAGCTGCAGATGCTCCTGTGCTGTAATTATCACCTCGGTGTCGGCACTGACCGAGCAGCAGGCTGCAGGTTTTACTCTTTGAACTGCTGCTAATGAAGAAGAGGCCCAACACTGCTCCACTCACACACACACTGACTGCTTTTCTTAAAAGTAAGGGGACACACCGCATGTGGATTAAACTTCTTCTTCCAAACTTTACAAGGATCACTCAGAGTGTCTGTCTTGTCTGTTTGGGTATTGTGCTCATAACTGCCTGTGAATTTCCTCCAAATAATCTGAAAAGTCCAAAAGCTGCTGAGTGTTTGGAACAACTTTCATAAAAACATTTTTTTAAGTGTATTTTCCTACCTTGAATCGCACTTTCTTGAGCATCATCCTTGAATCCAGGTGAGCAGACAGTTAACAATGATGAGATGTCACCAAACTCCACACTCCATTCAAGAACAAAGCTCCAATGTGTCGACCCTCTGACTCCAAATCCAGCCAAAACATCCAAACTGAGTCACTGAGTGTCTGCCTGCCGACTGGCTGCCAAAGACAACAGTGTCTGCTCCCAGCATGGCCCTGTTCGCCCCTCTCCCTCCTCCTCCTCTGAGACCCTTCACAAAGCTTATCAGCCTGCTCATTCATTTGGAAAACAGACACACCCTCTTTTTATGACTGGAGGGCTGCTATCAACCCCCCCCCCCCCCACACACCACCACCACCACCACCACCACCACCCCCTCCAACAACAGTCCAAATATGGGTGCTGGTAAGCTCTCTTGAACTCGTCCCCTGTGGCCTTTAAAGCCCTCCTCCCCCTCCTCCTTCAGCCTTCATCTCCCAGCATTCACCCATCTGTTGGCTGCATCGTCTCAGCTCAACATCTGACTCTTCCACTTCACGGCTGTTCATCTCCTTCCCGCTCGCAGTCTGTCCATCTGTATGAGAAGAACACACTGCAGTATGTGTGTAAGAGATCATTACTGCAAAGTCACATAATAATAATAATAATCTGTAGTTATGTCAAAATGTTTTTTTTGTAAGAAGTTAATGTAATGACACAAAATGAGAAATAAGAGGACTGTTTGACTGACCTTTGACCCCGTGCTACTGCAAACACAAACCAAACGCCACCCTGTGTCTGTGAAGTGAAGCCAACACAATGTGCCCAAAAACTGCAGTTCCTCAAATGTCCACTTGAGTCTGGCTCCAGAAGTGTGTCAGTCTCCATAAGTCTCCATGTTCAAGCAACAATGAGCTTTACGACAGCTCTTCAGAAACCTGTGGGTGATGTCACGGATACAACGTCCAAGTTTTATACAGTTTATGACACAAACACATGAAATGTGCCTCTACCCCACAAAACCACCTTTAAAACAGTCACCTGTTCAGTGTCAGCATAGCTTAACCTGATTTCTGTTCAGGATGCATTATCCCTGTAAGTGACACACAAAACTTTTGGACAATTCAGATAGTTACAATCAGTTGTGTGTGTGAATGTGTTTACATGGCTGAAACCACCAGGCACTGATGCACTGCTTCATTACCATAATCTGTACCGAGTCACCAACATGGAAAAAGATGCTGGTTGCACCTTTAATATTATGTAAAAAATTACAAACTCTCCTTCAGAGATGTGCTTTTTTAAAGACCAATGTGTCACATTTAGTGGAATCTAGAAGTGTGGTCACAGATTGCAATAGGCTCACCTCTTCTTTCAAGTGTGATCTCCAAGAAACTGAATATATTTTCAGGTGACTGTACACTAATGAATACATAATTATGGATAGTATATTACATGCCATATTCTGAATATCACACACTCTGGACCTTTAACCATAAGCAGGGCAGTCTTAGTCCATTATGAGTGGATTCAATTTAACACATATATTCATGGTACCCAGAAGATAACGCCTCTAATAAACTCTAGTTAGGATCACCATCATCAAAATGTTTTTTATTTTGCACTTTTAGGTTGAGCCCCCACTAAAGTTTTTGACATATACAATAGTACAAAGACGATTTAAGAGGGTCGTCATTGTAAGTGACTAAAGCAGCCGGTACTTTAACGGTACAACAATAAGGATGAGACATGAGTCATGCGTGTGGAAGTCCACACTGTGCTCACTGCTCCATGTTTGGTCTACATTCTGTGATGCTCACAGTTAAAGCTAATGAATGAGGCCTCGCACGACCGGACAGGATGAGTCATGAAGCTTAATGGTGATTCTGGTTAGTCATCACAAAAGATAACACAAAACCAAATACCTCAAATTCAAAGTGATTCACTCGGGGATTACTTAATATAAAAGTATGACGCTCATTTAACTCCACACTGTCACTGTACTGCCTGTTTAATTTCATATTCAATGTTCTTTTATGCTCCATGTCATTCAAATACAGGACAAATGTTATTCGTAAAACTTCCAACACCTTCATGGAGCCACAGGTGAAGCCAGAACGACTTCACTACAACACATAATACATTATTGATGCTGCTGTTATTAAAGTGCAACACAAAGACCCAAGTCAAACTTACATTTTCAATAATACATTTTATTCCATTAAAGATTCTTTTTTTCTAATTGTACACTGGAATGTTAAGATTCCCCTTCAGTAATTTAGTTAAAAATGCTCAATCTAGTCATTTTCAACCCCACATCCACACAACCATTGCTAAATTGAAATTTGGGGAGTACAAATGAAAAGAAAAAAAAAAAACAAGAACATGAAAGACAAAATGTTATATATTGAATAAAGTCGATGTAATATGAGAATGTAAGTAAAGGATGACCGGGTGGATGAGTGAGGCTGTCGGCAGGCGGCAGCAGAGTTCACTGCGGGGGCTCCTGTCGTCTCTCTGCTTACCTTTGGATGTGAGGGGTCCGATATCAGGCTGCCAGTCACTGATCCCTGATCTGTGTGTGTGGATTTCCACTATCACATGTCCACTCGGCTCTGAAACACCTTGTGGGATGTAAGATTAGGGGGGGGTTTGGATGTTGTTTCTGGGCAGCGTTCAAAGTCAACTCTGAGCGCTGATTACTGGATCTTAAACAGACCAGAGTGAAACATGACGTCTCTTTTTTGACAGTGAGGAGTGGGTGCAATGGTGTGACAATAGGAAAAAAAAAAAAGGTCATAAGAGAATCCAACAGATGCAACAGTCAAATGTTTTTTTGTTTTTTTTTTTACTGGTGGGTAACTTTGCCCTGCAGCTGAGAATTCCTTACAAAGTCCTGCTCTTCACTGTCAGATTTCAATAACCGGATTAGTGGTAAACCGTGACAAAGAATACAGCAAACAGTAAAAAATATCAAAGTTAAAAATGAAAGGACACGCTGCGACAATTTGCTGATGATAACTGCAGACAGACATGACAGAATATACGGAGCACAGAGCTGTTAACCTCCCTACAAAGACTGAAAATCAAAGTGTCCTCACAAGAAAAAAAAAAAAAAAAACAATAATCTGAAGTGAGATATCAATAGATCAAATCACAATAGTTTAACAATTAAAGAGTGACAGGCTTCTAATGATTGACAGCTACAATTCTGCAGTTATTACGGATCAGAAAGTCTGAAAAAACAAAAGCAAAGAACCCCGATCGAGAGCGGCTTGTATGAATGAACCCATGTGAGTGTGAAGCAGAAAGGTTGTGGAGGATGCTAAACTACCGGCGCTCGTTCTAGTGGCCTCAGGTCCCTGTTCTCCCTCTCTAGGCAGGGTTTCACTGATAGATGGTGGAGGAGGAGGCGGCTGCCGGCCTCTCCTGCTCCCCCCACAGTCATCCTCTACTTAGTCTGAAGTCCTCTTTACAGTTCTGCTTGGCGAACATGACAGCATCAGTGTAGTTTTCTTTTGTGTGTGTGTGTGTGTGTGTGTGTGTGTGTGTGTGTGTTTGTTGGTTTTTTTCTGTTCAATTAACTCTATATATAGATGATCCTCTCTCATACAAACATATAAATACACCACCGCTGCTCTGCTCCACCACAGGAAGAGGCTTGGCCAGAGGGCTGACGGAGTCCTGTCGATGTACACAGTCTCTGAAATAGTATACAGGGTGGGCAGGCAAGAAATCTTCAATCTTTCTCTGTAGGATAGATTTGGACTTTTTTTTGTTGGTGATTTTTTTTTAGTTTTTTGATTTTGATGTTTTCTTTCATTTTTTCTTTTTTTTTTTCTTTTTACAGGATTTCGTATTTGTCGACAACAAAGGAGGTTTCTGAAGAGAATCTAACAGAGCTGTCGCCGTCTACGTGAGTCACTTTGGTAACCTGGGAAACAGAGAAGAAAAGTGGCATGTCAGTTTATAATGAGGAACATCACAGAGTACAACCAGAGGAACTCATCTATCATAACACTTCTTTTCTTCAGCTCCACCATTCTGGATTTAAAGATATGCATCCTTACACCCAGTCACAGTGATCCTACATGTCTTTATGAACTTTATATTGTTTTATTACTAGGGTCACCGTTAAAGGTGGTGAACTACATTACATTATATTAGTGTTTCTAATTTTTGTCTTTCCTTTTAACATACAGGAGGGGGCAGTATATGACAAAACATGAGTCTACAAAACATTGGACAGCATTACGGTGAAACCCCACCAGGGATGTCTCCGTCATGTCACAGCCATGGCACTGTTTTGGTTCGTCCTCCATGCAACTTCAAACTCCACCTGGAGTGTTTCAGACGCGTTTTGCCCACCAGACTTTGTTTACTTGCTCAGATTTGGTCATTTTTCTTGGTTAATGTGCTCGTAGTTCAAATGTTTCCCCTTTGGCAGTTTGCACAGTGTGTTGTATTTGGAAAATCAACCGGATATTTCCTAGTCTGACTTCGGACCAGTTAGTTCTGCATTCATGCCTGGTGTAATTCGGCCTTTAGACTGTGCATGTGTACCTAACATGGTGGCCACTGAGCACGTGTGATCTAAACCCACCTGAATGTCGCAGTAGTTGCGTTTGGACACAAAGGACACGCTGATGGGGAAGAAGTCATTGGGCTGTCCGGCGATGCTGAACTCCAGGCTGCCGCTCTTGTTGTTGGCATCGATGACGGGTAGGCACCACTCCAGAATGTTTCGCCTGCTGTCGTGTTTGTACTCTCCGTCCAGGTCACCGATCACGGGCGCTCCCACACCGGACCTGCAGAGGAGCACGCAGGTATGTAACATGCAGCTGATGATGCTGACACACGTGGTCCCAGATACAAGTTCACAAGTGTGTTGTGTAATCATGTGGATCTCATCTGAGCCACACCCTGTTCATGTGATGAAGCTACACCTTCACAGCTGCCATTACAGGTTAAGACTACAGTGTTTTAATCAGTGAGCTAAATGCTAACTCATCTGTGCTGATCTCAGGTCTGTGGACAGTACGTATAGTCTACACTCTGTCACTCTTTTTTTAGTACTTACGGTACAGGGATGCTGATGACCACGTCGTTCAGCTCGAGGTTCTCCTCCTGCAGCTCGTACTCGATGTTGACATCACAGCCGGTACCGCTCTCTGAAGGCCAGCAGTTTACTGTAGAAGGAACGACACGGTGAATCACTGAGGCCCACAGGGCTCTGATCATCTGATGAAACAAACAGAGAACATCGTTGCATGTGTTGGTACTTACTGGTTAGAGGTATGAGGGACTCGTCTGTGGTCTGTAGTCTCCACTTGAGCACGCCGACATCATTGTTGAGAGGGAAGGACTTCTCTGGGTTCTTCAGGCCAATCACGGACTCGGCTGTGAACAGCTTCTTGTCCACGTTGGGATGTGTCTGAGAGGAGGCGGCAGAAACACAAGGCCAGTTTGAATAAAGCTGCTTTTTAAAAGACTTCAGTAGAAGTCGACAGGAAGAGCGCTCCTCAGCGTCGCTGCCCCGACTTCAAAGACTCAATGAAAAGAATCATTATGAGCTGCACTGCTGAGCGGCACACCGCTGTCTCTTAAACATGTGGTGGACCTACTTGCAGCTGCAGTCCTTTGTTGTCATTGTTGTTGATAATGAGGCGGATGCGTCCGTTCTTGTCGTCTGTGACTCGGAGCGTCACCATACCCAGCACCTCCATGTTCTGTAGGCCGCCGTCACGGCCGCAGGTCAGTGTGATCTTCTCCTCCACACGCAGATGTACGCTGGAGAGTAAACATACAACACACTTTAAATAATCAACACTGAAGGTGATCATCAGCCCGTCTGATGTGTTGGCTGGTGTATGTTGTCCAATGTGCACCAATCTCATTTTTTAAAACAGGACAGAATGCAGAAAAACTTTGTTCCATTTGTGTTTCTTTAACAAAAGTATTTCTCATTCTGAAATAAAATGATGCAGCCCATAAATATAGCAGCTGAACAACAGTGAAGGGTCAATTACTGATTTTTATACAGGACAAAGATGTCCTGTTGAATATAGAATTCTAATCATAAAGAAACTGTGTGTGACCACAATCAGCTGCTGTCACGTTCTGGTCTATATTCTTTTAAAGTTGCTGCTAAACTAAAAATCAGTTTATTAGATCTAAAATGAAAGATGACAGACTCTCTGAATGTTAGCAAAATAAAACACGTCTGATGAAGTGTTCATTTGCTTTGTTTACTTTGAGCTCAGCTCAGTTACTGTCAAATATTTGTTCATTATGTCACACCCACTTCACATTTGTGCCCAATCACACTTAGTCCTCGACGAGCAGTCCTTTTTTAAAAAACACTGAACTCTGCAACACACCTAGAAGTGTGTTCTTCACTCAGCACTCACGTTTAAAGCCTCTGCTCATCACAAACAAGAAGAATTAAACTGGATGTAGCTTCTCTTTAAAGTTCCAGTGCACCGTAGACCAGGGGTGTCCAAACTTTTTTTTTTTTTAAAGAGAGCCAGATTTGACAATGTGAAGATGCCCGGGGGACAATACTAACATTTAAAAATGGAAAAATACCAATAAAAGTTACAAACAAATGCACTGTTCTGTAACAATTTTGTTTTCATGGTCACAATTATCTTTTTTTTTTTTTTTAATGACAATGTAACCAAATCTAAGCCAATCAGACTTAAACAAATCTAAAAACCAGTTCTGCCTTTCACATCTGGAGTCAGAAAAATAAATTGTATAGAACACGTTAAACTTTAGTGAAGTTGATAGAAATCTGAAGCTCACATTCATTCTAAACATTATTTATTATGAGTAATTGTTTTTAATGCAAGGTCTGTTAATATTGAAATTTCAAACATATCACTCTTTAACAAAATAATAATGTTTTGTGTCACATCTACACCAGCAGTTATGTCCTTAGAGGTTCAAATGCTTCGTTATGTCAACCAAAAAAGCCAAATCTTCCAGCCATACAGTATCTGACAATCCTAGCAGGCCATAAATAATATATTATAAAAATGAAGCTTCGGGCCACATGAAATCTGACTGTGGGCCGTGATTGGCCCCTGGGCCGTACTTTGGACACCCCTTCTGTAGACTGTCTCTAATGCTGTGTTGTGTAGCTCTGCATCACGATGAGCTCCATTTCATTTACAGTTGGTTTTGCAGTTTTTTCAGACGTTTATAAAAGTTAGAAAACATTGATGGTGTCATCCTGTCTCAGAGTCTCTGATTAAACGTTAAGACTTTGACCTATAGAGCTGCGTGTGATCAGCACTCAGTAACATTTATCACACCATTCAGACAGCTTTTCTCTGTATGATCTGCCTCACTGTAATCAAAATTAAGTAAACATCATTAAGTATGTTCATCATGATTAAATGTGACTTTAATAGGGCTAAGGCCTTTCTATGCTCAATATACTGTCTGATCCACAGTGTTCCGACTTTGAACCTGATTTGAATATTTCCATTTGACCAACTGTGGTCAGTGGCTTTAAGCTTTAAGAGGAATAAACCCGATTTAAATGACACAGACTGTCGTGTGTCTGTACCTCTCCACGTTGACTGGTGGTGGTAGAGCTTTAGATACATCTGAGCCCCTCTTTCCTGAAGTGGGCATGATGGTTTCCCCCTCAGACTTGAGCTTGTCCACAAAGTTGTCCACTTCTTTGCCTTTGGCACCCAGTTTCAGAGCCTTACTGGGTCCACTTGGCCTGGAGAGAAAGAAAACAAACTCTTTGAGCAGCCGTCTTCAACGGTCAGAGCTACAATGATTGGTAAGCATGATTCCTGGAGTCATACCTGACTGGAGCTGGTGTGATCTTGGGCTTCTCAGGCTCGACGATGGTGTCTGTGATGATGGACCCTGAGGAGACACTGGTCATGCCGGCACTGCCGAAGCCGCCAAAGGCTGGCACCTTCTTTCCAGAGCGCTCAGCGTCCCTCCTAGCCTGCTGCAGCTCCTTGGCCTTCCTCCTCATCTCTGCCTTGGCCTCTCTTTCCTGAGTCTGTGGATTCACGAAAACAATGTTGTTCTAAATGACGTGATGGTGTTTCAACTGCTGCAAACTCATGCAGTGTTAGGGAATGATTTACTTCCCCATGTGAGTGACAAGGAAGAAAAACACGTGGAAATAAACCAGAGAGACGCAACGGTGTGATCTCACCTCTCTGACAGCGCGGAAAACCTTCTCCTCGTGGGAGTCCATCTCTGTGAAGGTGCGGATCTGAGCCAGGTTGACGTTCTCTCTGTAGCCGAGTGCCACGATCTCATCGAAGGCAAAGATCAGGTCAAAACAGTGCTCCGAGATTTCACTCTCCTCCAGCACACGACAGTACTCTGGGATCTGGAATGAGACGGAAGAAAAATGAATATCAAACAATCGAACCAAAATCTACATTTGAGGCTGATGTTGTCTTTTCTCTCATCTTTGAAAGATGAGAGAAAAGACAACAAACTCTTCTACACACCAGTTTCAGCTCAAAGCTTCTGATCCTGAATAAAAACACCATGAACACTGTGAGGCTTCTGTTCCTCATCACAAATGGACCCTTCACTGATTTCCACAATATTAACAGCAGCGCTTGAGGTTTCAAGTTCTGCCTGTTAATACAGATGAAATAAAGCTTGACTCTATTTCTAATGTGGCATGTAGTGGTAAAGTTTCAAAGTCTGCATTCAGTTTGAGTTTTCTACTCCAAAAGGTAATGAAATATTTGACAAAAGAGGTGTCACGTGACTTGAACAGTACGGACAGCAGCTGGTTTTCTTTTACACCAACAGACACTAAACGCTCAAACTGTTATCTATGAAGCTTCCCACAGATAAAACACTAATTCAGCTTTTATCATCCAATTTCCTGATTACTCCCTAATAATACTGTCCAAAATCAACACGTCACTTAGTGCTGAATGTGGCTTTGCCTCAAACATGCACGTCGTCTTTTGTCTCATGCTGTCTGTGCTGACAGCGCCAAAATTCAAATCAGTTCATAGAAAGCTTGTGTCTATACATTTATATTGATTATTACAGAAGCAAATTGTTATTTACACTCCATTTTAACCTTCAAAGGTATATAGAGCTGAAATTATCAATAGACTGATAGATCTCTTAATTTGAGTTTCAGCTTCACAAATCAGAATATTTTCTGCTTTCTTTAGTCCTCTATGATAAGAAACTGAATCTCTTTGGGTTGTGGACAAAACGGGATATTTGAGGACATCGCCTTGGAAACACTGATTAACATTTTTCACCATTTTATGGATCAAACAACTAATGGATTGATCGAGGAAATGATCCACAGATGAATTAAATGTCAAAGTAATCAGTACTCATTAGTTGCAGCCATAAATGGACAATGGATATCTACAATCTAATGATAATATGTCCTGAGACGCTACAGTTCATGTTAGAAATGGTCAGAAGCTGCTGTGAGGAAGACAGACACAGACAGTCAGCTCCATGTTCTCTCACCACACGGGAGAAGAGTCTGAGTGTTTCCAGGTCCTCCAGGATGTTGCTGTTCTTGGTGGTGATGAGGACCATGTAGAGTTTCTCCAGCGGCTGGTACACGTAGCGGACGCTGTCTGTTTCCACGAAGGTGTGCTGCTTGCCCGTGTTCATCAGTTTAGGGAATGCTGCCAGGAGACCCTCGATACGCGTCCGGGTCATTTCCACAAACTGCCGCGATACGATGGCCTTACCGGCCTTGGTGCATACCGCCGCTGCCAACAGCACCTGCAGGTGAACGGAAACCCTTCAGCCTTCTGACACAGTCTCCACAGAGTTTGTTTGAACACTGAAAGCTACAGGAAGTCATCAACTAAGCTAAGAGTGAGGAATGAGAAAATTAGGCTGACAGTTTCCACTTTTACTTCAACATGTGGTAACCAGAATTCACAGCGACATTAAACAAATTAAAGGTCCGGTGTGTAAGATTTAGAACTATCTATTAGCATGAATTTTATACAATATTTTTAATTAGTCTATAATTACCTGAAAATAAGAAATCATATCTACAGTGAGAGCGGGTCCTGTTCCACAGAGCCCACCATGTTGAAATGCCATTTTTTTTCTACAGTAGCCCAGAACAGACAAACCTAACGCCAATCTAGATTTGGCCTTTTGCTTTTTTTGTATGAATTTCGCAACAAAATTTTCGCCTACATGCTTTGGAAGGGGAGGTGTGGAAGAGTATTCTCTTGATTGCAATCTGCAACTTCGCTGCTAGGCGCCACTAAAATTCTACACACCGGACCTTTAAAATAAACTTTGAAGACAACAACCTGTGACGGATCGAGCACCCACGGGCCACTCGGTTAGCAGGTGAACTTATATTATTGGTTAACATTGCTCGAGGCCTCGAGGAGGAAGAGCACAGTAGCAGTGTATCTGGAAACTAGATTTACAACCTGACATGTTGTTACAATAAGAGGAGATAGCACATATGGTGAAAAAAGACATTAAAGTTGGATTTATGTTGTGTGTGTGTGTGTGTGTGTGTGTGTGTGTGCAAAGAAGCCAGTCCAACTGTGAATCACCAAAATTTTGAATGGAGACACTACAGACAAGAGCAGCTACCGTGTACGAGTCTAGTATGTTTCGGTAACAGTGAATGAAGTGTACGTTCAGCCTCATATAAAAACAGTGGAAGTTGAGTGTGGTCGCCGGATAAAGGAGCTGCATTCATTCCACGTTGACAATGGCTGAAGTTGAAATGAACTTGCTGAGGACAAACAACACTTCACATTAACACCGTCACTACAGACTCCACGTCGCAGCAGCTTCTTTAATATAAAGCCAACACAGCTGTAAATGGACGGTGTCCCTGACTGAGGACGGTATGACAGCAGGTAACGTTAGCTCGGATCCGGCTAGTGACAGGAGCTAACCCAGCGCTAGCCCGCTCGGCTAGTTAACGTCAGCAATGTCTGCACACTCAGGAGCCGCCTACTCGCCTGATATCTGACTCAGTGTGACAAAAACACGGTCCACTCGCTTCGTTTGAGCGTTTAAACACACAGTCGGCGCAGTGAAAAGTGACGTTCAAGCTTTCCTCTTATTTCACGAGCTCACGGACGCCTAGCCTTAGAGCTAGCCGCCAGGTTAGCCAATGTTATGATAAGTGCTAGGCCCGATGAAACGCGGACTAATATCTCCTTTGCACACCGACACTTACCATTTTGGTCTCTCTCTATGGTACGACGATCCTTCCGTCTCTCGTGTTTCGTGCTCGGGCGCTTTCTCTAGTCAACTCCTGGAGCTGCAAGGTGCGGACGTACAGCCGACTTCCACTTGTGTGATTGTTAGCCAGCTAGCGTCAATATGGCAGCAGCGCTGAGCCACGTCTCCACCGGAAGAGCGGCGCTGGATCAGCCCACCGTGGAAACCAGTGACGTGGGCTCCCGAGCGCTGCTTCCACCATCACCTGCATCAGCACTCCCACAGACTCTTTACTCTGATTTGGATTAATCTTGTGTTTGAAAAAACTTAAGGTCCCTCGCCATTTACTGCTGAGTTTTTAGGTCCTGATCATTCCCTGTTTTAGTTTGTGTCTATTACCTATTTACTTTATAGGTTTTATTTACTTTTAACATTTCATTTATTTCATTGTTGCACCAAAATAACAAAGATAGAAAATCTTTGTTATTTTGGTTTTGAAACTGTTCTTAAATTGTGCTTGTAGGTTTGAATGTACTTTTTATTTGTTCTGTTGTTGTAGTTTTATGGTTTTTATTTTTATTTTTCATTTGGAGTTTTTATGTAACTGTTCTGTTGCCTTAAGAACTGTTCGGTGTTGTCTGTTTCTGGCTTTCTTCTGCTCCGTGAAGCACTTTGGGCTGCATCTCTGCATGAAAGGTGCTATATAAATAAATAAGGTTGAGCTGAGTTGAGTTGACAACCACGTACGAGCTCCATATAGCCCCCTTTAAACTTTGAATACGCCACAAGTCATAATAAGACAGTTAATAAACTTCTATATTCATCATAATTAGGCAACATGACAGACATGTTCTAATTTCAGTCACACTGATTGGATGTTTTACAACAATAATGAACAGAAAATAATTCTTTTACTGAACAAGCCCATATAAAGTGTTGAGAATGATTCATTTCATTACTACCTGAATATTCTAATAATCTTGTGTCACCTGACTTAAACTTGACTTAAACAATTGCTCCAGAACTGGAACATATATTTTACTTTGTAAAAGTCAAAGCAGACCATCTTTTCATAACATATTTTACATGCTACCATTTGTCTTCTCCCTGATCCTCATTTGTACATCATAAATGTAAAAATATTAATGTTATTCATGTGTGAACTCTAGTGTTATTAGTGAAACAGTGTATATACAAAGAGAGACTAAGCACAGAGGTTTAAAAAAAGTCAAACCTTACAAATGAAATAGTACATGACAGTATATCATAGAATATTTGGTGTATATTTTCACTTAATTCCATCACTCTCATCTTCAACTTCAGTCAACCCTTTCAAGAGTAAAGTGAACTGAGAATGCTGGATTACTTATATTATAAATAAACGGTCATAGTAAATATGTGTGTACAATCAAACACAGTAATATTGAGTTATTATATGTAATGGTGTGTTGTTGTGTGTCCCCAAAGGGAAATTCTTGTTACAGCTGCAGTTACATATTACAACACAAAACAGGAATACGATATATACAAAAGGCATGAGGTAGATAAGTATTAATGTGATGACAGTATAAATAGAATTTTAAAGTCCAAGGGAACAGAGAAGATGTAGTTCTGTTCATATAAAATAATACATATACACACACATATAACTCTGTAGAGTGCAGGACAATAGATTATATATAGTAAATAATAATAATAATATATAATATATATTTTAATGTTTTCATGATTAACATGCTTAGTTCCACTTAGTTTCTGCTACATACTGTATATTTCATTGGTCTATCTGAACTATAAAGATCAATAATCTGCATCTATCTATCTATCTATCTATCTATCTATCTATCTATCTATCTATCTATCTATCTATCTATCTATCTATCTATCTATCTTGCAGTAACCGCCTTTGTCCACCAGGCGCCACTGTTGGCCGTGTATGAAGGACATGAGAGCAGACTGTCAGTGTGAATGAGAGCTCTCACTGTTCCTTCTCCTAATGTATGCAGGAGAACTGTACGAGGAGCAGCTGTATTAATATTTGCTCTCACGTCCTCCCTGAAGCTTTCCCTTCAGTGACATCTTGTCATGGGGGTAGGAGTGTCCTAAGCTGAACAACCGGTAGTATGACTATGGCCACATCATCAGCTCGCTCCTGTAAACATGGATTCAGCTTTTTGTCCTCCTTGTGTGTAGCAGCTGTTTCGACATGAACGTGGTCAGTGACTTCGCGCTCAGAGGAAATTTGACGGAGAAAAGCCCAAGCAGCAGGCTACACTGTGCTCGCTCTGTCACCGGGAGACTCCTGACGAACCACCCGGAGAGGAAACTTGTTAGGACGGAACCAGGAAATGACCTCTGGCTCATCCAGTGACGTCACAGATTCCGCATTCATTCATAGTAGAGCTGCACGAGAGGGGCGCGCGCAATATCTTTAAGGATTTCCTCTATTTTTTAACGGCCTCTGTGTTGGACCACAACCCGCCGCTGATTCGTGCAACACTGCCACAGTGAACCGGATCACCCACATGTCGGGGGAAGCGAACTCTCCGGTAGGTTTTCACCAAAGTGACCCGGTGCCGTGGTCGGCGAGTGCTCGTAGATGGCAAGCGCCATATCCGTCTGTGCGGTGGTTGGTTGAACACGATGTCTGTTCCTCTGCTCTGCTTTTCTATTGGACGGTTAAAGAAGAGGTCGGCCAAATCAAAGATGACAGATAAGGAGTTGAAGAAGCATGTTTAATGTTTCATAACAGATGTATATATAATATAATAGAACCGGTTTGAGCAGATAGTGCACCCCCTGGATTAACAAACTATGATAATATACTCTACGAACCTTCTTCAAACATTGCGGAGGCAGTTACCCCGACGTCACCCCACGACGGAGCCAAAACTCTGTGTCCTTGTTAACCTGATAAACTTTAACAGACACCATGTTGAGCCAGTTACAGCTGGAAACACAGCACAGCCCCTGACATGTTCACAAGTGAACGTATATTAACATTCAGCTGAGTAACAGCGCGGAAAGTTTCTGTATTTTCGTTGTTTTTACAGCCTCTAGCTGTACCGAGCCTTTCCTGCTCCCGCCCACCAACATTATGTGTGTTCCCGACAGTAGTCTGATATTTAACTGTAATGCACGTTTGCTAAACAAACAGAGCAAACGTTTAGACTTTTTATTAGATTTAAGTGTTGTTTGCTCAATTTATACCAGCCAAATGAAACAGTACAAACTCCTGACAACTTTCAAATCATTTCGAGTCTTTCTTACCATGTACTAACCTGACGTCTACCATAGCAACATTAAATTCATCCATTTTTCAATGGAGCATCACAGTGACCAATGCTAAAATATATAAATATAAAGAAGCTGGATATAATTGTATACGTAATCACATATGTAATACCTACAGAACGTGTGAAAATATGAATTAAACAACTTAAATGTGATATAAATATCAAAACATTTGAAACTCGTTATTATGAAGTGTACAGAAGCCATAAGAACCCTAAGTCCTTTAAAAAAAAAAATTCCCCCTCCGTTTTCTCGTGACAACAAATTCATTTCGGATTCACGTTTTGAGTTATTTAGGTCGTTATGCTGAAATAACAAATGGTAATAGTAATGAATAATGATAATGATAATATGACGACATAATGGCATAATTCATTTGAGATTTTGAGAAACGTATAGCAAGTATATTAAATAATTGCAAGAAACTTTATTCAGTTTAGTCAGAGGAGCAAGAGAATGTTGCAATTTTAATTATTTAATTACAATCTGTTATCACGAGAAAATGGAGGAAATAAACTGTATGAATGCATGACCACTTAGGGCTTCCGTAGAATGTACTATTACTTTATAGTATAATATAATATACTATAATGTGATGTATTGTATTGTAATGAATGTATTCAGTTCTCATTATAAAGGGGTTTCATTGGTGTTATTTTATATTTTATCATAGAAATTGCTGCTCTTTCCACAAAAACAGTGGTGCTTTAGATTCATTTTACATGTGTGGTTCTGTCTCACTCTGTGGATCATTGTCCTTCAGAAATCAAGAGTTTCAGAGGAGGAACGTTTGGAGCCACAGAGTGATCCACGTATCAGAAACCCTGTGACCACACCTTGTACACAAGACCCGCCCTACCTTTTATAACTGACTCAATGAATTGGCACACTTATCTTTTGAAACCAGAGGTGTCTTGGGGTGGAGGTCCTGAAGGAGGAGTAGGAGGAGGAAGGAGGGAGTGCAGTGGTGTGGTAAAAAAGACCACTGTTCAGTGTCTCGAGGCTATATGACCTCAGCACAGCTCCTTACCAAGACACAATAGCCTCTACAGTGCAGACACTCAGTGTGGACACACAGAATTATGGAGGAAGGACCTTACAAGTACATCAGGGTGAGGCGAGCAGGGAAAACAGTCATGGAGGACATCGCACCAGTAAGAGTGTCTTGAAGGGGTTTGGTGAGTTTAAACTCTTTTGGCTGATTTCTCTGATTTTTGTCTTTGCAGGAGGGGAATGGAAAAGTTAGTCGGGTCATCCGGATTGGAACCCGCAAGAGCCAGGTACAGTACTCCAATAATTCAATGCTGAGTTACTGCTCAAATGTTTGTCTTTGCTCCAGGTTTCAGCTCTAATTTAAATGTGACACCTTACAGAGCTCCTGTGTGTCGGTTAAATCGGTAAATTATCTGATGGTCCGCTACTCCATGCTGCTTTCGATACAGTGTCTGGAGCTCTTCTCACAGAGATAACATACTTCAGGCTCAACAGTGTCTGTTTGAGATAACTGAGCATCGTACTGGTCCATCCTCTGTGGATGAACAGATCAATACAGGTCAGCTAAAGTCCAGCGCTGCTGTGTTCTTCTTCTTTTCCAGTTGGCTCGTATCCAGACCGACAGCGTCGCGGCCAAGTTGAAAGAACTGTACCCGGACGTCCACTCGGAAATAGGTGAGTACTGTGTCTTGTCCTGATCCACACACACAAATGTGACATCACTCATTCTGCCTCATCAGACTTTGTCAGAGGGCTGAGTAGGCGTGAACAGACGTGCTTGATTGACCCCCCCCCCCTTCCATTAATTTCGTTGCACCTCCTCTTAGAGTCATTCTTATTGGCTCGTGACAGGCAGTGACCTCACATGACAGTATAGCTCCAACCCAACTTAAACCGCGCGCGCATGTGCGTGTGTATATGTCTGCAGTCATTAAGTTACAGAGACCAGAGACGTGTGTCTTTAATGACATGTTATTGGTGATTTTATTGAATCTATGTCTTCTGTCTTTCAGTTGGCATGACGACGACCGGAGACAAAATCCTCGACACAGCTTTATCGAAGGTGAGACGTCCAGTAAAAAAGAAAGAAAAACAAGGGCTGCAACTAATAGTTTATTTTTGTTCTTTTTGTTAATCATTTTCCTGATTAATCAGTTTTGGTGCTGAAATTAGTGAAAAATTTCTATCAGTGTTTCGTCTTCAAATGTCAAGATATTGAGTTTACTGTTCCAGAGGATAAAAGAAACCAGGAAATATTCATATTTGAGAAGCTGACATCAGAAAATTTGGACATTTTTTTTCTCATAAAAAGACTTAATAGGATTAATTGATCATCAACAGTTGTAGATTAATTTAATAGTTGACAACTAATCGTCTAATCATTGCAGCTCTTATATATCTAGACACATTCACTGCTACTAACATCTGCAAATAACTTTGTTATTATTCCAATAATCCATCAGATCCTCCATGCTCTAGAGTCCAGTTCATACTGACTGTAGGATTATTGCATGATTTCTGCTGTGATGTTTGATAAATGACAGAAAGTCACTGTCTCGTCTCTCTTTGTTTTCTTTGTGCGAGCACAGATCGGAGAGAAGAGTTTGTTCACCAAAGAGTTGGAGAATGCTCTGGAGAGGAATGAGTGAGTGTCACGGTGTCATCTGCGGCTGACACCAGTCTGCCTTCACACCATTGTTTGACCAACACACACCAACCGATCGGGTTTCACTGTTTCAAAGACTTCTGCGGTGCCGCTGTCAGTTCCAGACATTTTGTGCTGACGAGTAAAAAACTCGATCGTCTGACTTTTGAATCAAGCCTACTCATCAGCCTGTTCATCACTCAGCACTGTGTGCGTCACGTTAAATCCATGCACACTTTGACTTCTTCCACCGCCTCAGATGTAGCAGATGGCTCTTGTTCTGTAGCTGAATACACACACACACACACACACACACACACACGCGCGCAACACAACACAACACAACACAACACACACACACACACCACTGAATGACTGTATTATATACCATGAGACACAATGAATCATGTATGTACATATGACTGTTCCTGTGTGTCTCTCAGGGTCGACCTGGTAGTTCACTCACTGAAAGATCTTCCCACCACTCTGCCTCCAGGATTCACCATCGGGGCTGTGCTCAAGTGAGTGCACACACACACACACACACACACACACATATGTCTGTATTTAAATGTATAATGCTGTGCATACAACATAAAGAGGCAGCAGGTAACATTTAACAGTCCACAGCACAGAAAGTACTAAACTCTGTGAACTTTAAAGTCACTCTTCCAGCCTCAGTATAAAGATCACTTCACTGACTAACACCAGCTCTGCACAGATGGAGCATGTTGCAACAGATAAGCAGTCTGATGCTGCAACTGCTGAGATTCCACAATTTTGCATCACGATAAAAGAGTAGTGGGAGGAACTATTCAGCATGCTCCTGGTTCAGCCTTTAGAATTGTTTTTCACCTCCGCAATAAATACTTTTGGAAACTACCGCTAAATTATACTGGAATTTAGGTGCTGATATGGATACTAGGGAGTAAAACATAGTGACATCGATGCCCATACCGATATATCTGTCACACTGCAGATTCTATTGGCCCAGATCAGCTGTTAGGCTTAACACAGCGACAGAGTTGTTCTTTTTAAAGGTTCACTGTTGTGTGTTTGACCACTGGAGGCACTATGGAGCAGGACAAAAACGTAGCAATGCATCAGCAAACAGCGGTGAACAGGAAGCCAAGCAGTAAGCCAACATGAATATAGACAGTGAATTCAGTGAAATATTCCACTGCTTTGTAGGAAAGCACAATGTTTTTGTGTTTGACACTGAACACATCATGAATCACCAGGTCTCTGGAGCTTAGAGTGGGGCTGTGTGCAGATCACCTCTTGTTTGGAAACAGCTCCTCTTGTTCTTACAAAGTCAAAGCGTGGTTAACATTGGACCAGCTGTACTCGCTCACTGTCCTCTCCCTCCTGTTGCTTTCAGGAGAGAGAGCCCCCATGATGCAGTGGTCCTTCACCCGAAACACAGGGGCCAAACTCTCGACACTCTGCCAGAAAACAGGTACGGTCAAATAGATCAGCCACCTTTGTGAGTTTTTCCACTAGTATTAATAGTATGCATAACCTCATAGTGTCTGTGTGTGTGTAGTGTGATCGGCACTAGTTCACTGCGCCGGGCTGCTCAGCTGAAGAAGAGATTCCCTCACCTGGATTTCAAAGACATTGTATCCTTTTTAGGAGATGAACACAACGACGATTTACATTTGACTGCACGACAAACAATCTGTTCCATTTTCAGATTTAAGAAGCCTTTTGCTCTGCGGGGAGGCAGAGAGGGTCACAATAAGTCAATGAGTGTTTTTCCTCAGCTATCGATTCCAGCGTGGAAACCTGAACACGCGTCTAAAGAAGCTGGACGAGAAAGACGACTTTGCTGCCATCATCCTGGCTGCTGCCGGACTCAAGAGAATGGGCTGGGAGAACCGGATCAGCCAGGTACAGTTCACATTTCACATGAAGTCTCTCGGGTGACATTTCTCATCTAACAGTCTCTAAACTGTCTCATTCTTTTTCACTGGTAGATCCTGGAGCCTGAAGACTGCATGTATGCTGTTGGACAGGTAAGAGCGACGGCATGGAAACTCTGACTAACGCAGAGAAGAGAAGGCTGAGTGATAACTGATCGCACCACGTTACATCTGTATGTGTGTTTTTAAAGTTCTCCATGTGTGTGTGTGTGTTGTCAGGGGGCTCTGGCAGTGGAGGTTCGGGCACGAGATGCAGACATCCTGGAGATGGTGTCTGTCCTCCATCACCCTGACACTGTGCTGCGCTGCATAGCCGAGAGAGCCTTCCTCAGACAGCTGGTACACTACACACACACACACACACACACACACACACACACACACACACACACACACACATTCTTGTCACTCACATCATATGAAAATGTAAATCTGTTCATTTGTAGGAGGGGGGCTGCAGTGTTCCAGTAGCTGTTCACACCGAGGTGAAGGACTCCCAGGTAAGCATGCTGGGTAGAACTATACACAAGCCCCGCCCCCTTTAGTTACTGTTGCCATGCCTGTCGAGCTTTCTGTTCTTACACAGCAGTTTCACAACGTCAGTTTTGTCCCCCAAAACAACAACTGTCACTGCAGATAGCTGTCTGGCTAATTAAATCTTTTACGCCACGAGATCTCCATCTGACTTTCGAATGTTCCCACATTTGAAACAGGGAGACTGTAAACTGTTAAACGTGCACTTGAAGGCTACAAACATGATGTCACACTAAAACACTAAAGCTAAAGAGCAGAGAATCACAACAAGCCGTTTCAGACCACCACATGCAACCCAATTTGTCAGAACTCAGCTCATAGCAAAGTCAGCTGTTACAAACTGTCAGCTGGTGGTAACAGCTTTGGAGCTTTGGAAGGAGGAAAGAGACAATCACCTCATCAGTTTGTGTCTAAAGAGGACCACAGGTGGCTCTAAATTCCCGACCCACCATTTTTTTTTTATTTTGTCATCGACAGTAGAACTGCGACTATAGCCAATAACTCACTGACACTATCATCAGTCATACAAATTATATCCAGCTACGAAAAAAGCTTCAATAGCCGGCTGTGCAGAGGGTCGTCGCTATGGACACAACATGCTGCTTTGTCAGGTGATGTTGTAAACTGGCAGGTTTTCAGCAGTTTGAAGTCTCGTCATAAATCAAAAGGCAACACTCCACCAGTCCACTTTGTGCTGTGTGTATATTTGGCTTCATGTCATCCAGCCCGTTGAGACTAAATAAAGCAGCATCTTTTGTTTGTTTGTTTTTCCAGCTCTACCTGACGGGGGCGGTGTACAGCCTAGATGGATCAGACAGTCTGAAGGAAACCATGCAGACGAGCATCGCTACTGCTGCCGCCGACAAGGTAACAGCCACGTGAACGGTGTATTGATCACATTAAAGACTGAAGGAACATGTGAAGTGTGAAGTTTTTGTTTTATACGTCGGCTCTCACACTCAAACTTTACACTGCTAATGTGTGACAGATCCTAGAGGAGGTGGACGAGCGGGTTCAGCGAGTGGGTGTCACAGCCAGCAAGATCTCGGGTGAAGCCCAGGACGGTGCTGAGCGGCTGGGGGTCGACCTGGCCAAGTTACTGTTGAGCAAAGGAGCCAAGGAGATCCTGACGGTGGCCAGGCAGCTTAATGACGCCAGATAATCCAGCTCCGGTGGTGGGGGTGGATGGGCTCTGGAGGTGACCAGGTCCTCGAGTGTCGCAGTCAGTCACAGCCTTGTGTCGAGTAAAAACTTGAATTCCTTTTTTATGTACCATAGTTTCATGTTCAGCTCAGCTCAAACACATAACTCGTCAAGGATTTCAAACATACATAGACCAAAGTTGTGTGTTACAACGCTGCTAAACTGTTCAGGGTCACTGCAGTCTGTGACACTCTTGGTCTTGTTCTTACACACAATACCTCCTGGATCCATCTCCTGAGCCTGACTGGGATTGAGAAACACAAAATGACCTTTCAACATTGTCACAGCACATTGTACCATCGCCATGGTTTAACCCTTTTTTTGTTGTTTTTAAAGCACATCAACGTCAATATCAGCCTCAGTATGTTTAATAAAATGCCACACAGACTTATTCATGCATTCACAAATATTTTCCCCATAACCAAAGATGTTTCATCGTTGTGCATCGAGTTAACCTGAAGTTCCTCTCTTAGATCGTAGCTGCGTTTTCGTTTGGAAGATCTGACTTTTGATGGTACCAAAGAGTTTCTGAGTTTCTGGGACATTGCAGTGAAATGAGACTGAAGAGTCAACACCGACTTTGTTTCTCCTTCATGTTCCCAAATACTCGATCGTTCTTGATGTTTTATCACGCCGGCCTTCTGAGAAATAAAAGTACCTTCATTCAGCTCATGTTGGGCGCACTTTCTTCAGACTTACGAGTGTGGAGCTAGCTACCTCCTTCACAGAGAGTGTGTTTAATATACACGATGATAATCTGGAGCTAGTGATGCTACATTTGTACAGCTTTGTACTGAACCATCAACATGACAATCCCTGAATCTGTTTCCAGTTTCCTGCTCTGGTTTTAAATTTACAGCATCAGTTCATCCTGTTGAAGCTTCTCTGATGTTCTCTCACTACAGCGCCACGTTAATGAACTGGTATAATCCACTGTTTAAAGAGTAAAAGTCACAGCAGCGAACCAACTGAACTGAATTACTGTTGTGTTAGAGATGTGAAGTAGCCAAATAGACTTTATTTAACTGAAAATATCACTCATTTATTATTTCTTCGTTACCAGTTTTACAGCTACACTCATTACACTGGCTCCAAACTTGATCAGTGCTCATTGTGGGCATGCAGATGTGTGTTGTGATGAAGTTCTATTGAAGTACCACTACATTAAGCACAGATGAACTGTAGCTCTGAATTATGACTTCTGTATCTCATAATTATAAACACAGTGTTCTACAACAAAACATCTTGTCGTCAAGGATAGTGTATTTACCGATTACCATTACCGTTATGACTTCTGTATATTGTCATGTTTACATTTTTATTGTAATCACAACATCTGTAATTCATAATTATGAAATCTGGATTTCATAGTTTGCTTTTTTTTAGTTATGGACTAGTTTGTTTGACTAGACATAGAGGTTATGATGAGGGAAGTCATAATTCAGAGATACAGGAGGCATAATTGCAAGACTACATACTTTGGTAAATGCAGGGCACATCTGTATAGGTCATCCATACTATCTATTTAAAATTTTACTTTGCAACTTATTTGTAAATGTTAAAATAATAAAAAATACTTGTATTTGCTGTAATGATGGTAAATGCTGTACTTCACATATCAAAATGGAGGCGTTCAAAAGCAATGGTTCTTAATGACTCGCCTCATCAAATCAACATGTCTGTCTTTCTATAGCTTCTATCAGTCATCTCATTAAATGTAACTGCCTTACATATTCACATAATCATCAGTGCCTGTTCTTTTTCCTTTGATGATTCACAGTTGATCCTTGTTCTGTATCAGTATGCCCACTGTACAGTTAGTGTGACGCCATATTAAAATTTTCTTTTATTGTATATTATACTTAATTTAAACCTCCTGAGAGCATGTGAGGTAACATTAGCCATATTTGTTTGCAGCTTTAATTTCTGTACATGTAACGTAGACTGTTTGTATGTAGATTCTTTTCACATTTCTCACTGTTTCAATCTTCTGTTAATGACAAAATATTGACAGGGTGTCCTTGAGTGTCTTTGCTTTGACACTCATGTGAACATGTCACATTAAACCACTGATGTCAAGAATAAATGTCAATAAAGCGTTAGACCTGTTCAGCTTCTTTGTAGTCATGTGTTGCTATTAACCGTATATTAGTGGATTACACTTATACACCACTAAACAGTATTTGTTTATACAACAGGTAGTTCTGACATAGTAATTTGACTGGAGTCATCACATGAAGATGAACACATTTCTACACACACACAGAACAGCCGTCTACTGCATACTGCTGTTAGAAAATGTTAGTAATCAATACACAACCATTAATCAAACCAATAACTAACAGCAGCCAATGTCAGACAACCTTATCATACCTTAGCTGTTACTTAGTGTTTCTGTAGTGGCTAAGAAAATAAACATGTTTACAGTTTGAATTAATCTAAAGCTCCCTTAAAGGTCCAGTGTGTGTGTTAAGGAGATATTATAGGCAGAAATTTATATAATAAGCATAACTATGTTTTCATGTGTGTATATTACAAGATAAACAATGTCATATGTAGACAATCTTCTTGTCAATTCATACAATTCAAGGAAAAGAAAGATTGACCCTGAAGGCCTTTAGTAAGAGCTTGAATACATGATATTTTTCATTGATCTGATTAGTGGAAGTTCACCCACGATAAACGGTGATAAACAGATGGCTCATCCAATCACCTGGCCTATTTATTTGAAAGTGCCTGCCTATCTAAGGATGGAAAAAAATATACGTCCTCTGCAGGCTATGAATATGTGCAACCAACATTGCTACTGTTTAAACCTAAATTACTATATTACTTGACCAAAATGACAAAACGGTGCCAGAGCCGCTTAGTTGTTAAGCAGATTTATTAAGATGGCTCAAAGTCCTGTTTTCACTGAAACCTTGTGAGCAGTATGCTTGATCTTAACCCCCGACACTAACAACAACTTGTCGCCCTCAGGTTCCCTTATCCAGTCAAACTGCAGCCTTCCATATAGAGTTTTTCCACAGGGATTCGAAGTGATGAAGCTGTGTCTGGAAGGCAACGGGATCACATGGTGGAAATGAAAAGAGCCCAGCTCTAGGGTGTCTTTTGTCTGAATGTTTTGTACCACCCTCAGATGTGAGGTGATGGTTGCTGCAAGTTGACCAGACATGACTGGATGCTCTGTAGCAGCCGTAGCAGTTTGAGCAGATTGTGCAGGGTAATCAGAACAGAGTGGGTGATTGGGACATTCAGGACTGATATTTCTAACAGAATGAGTTTGAATAGTGGATGGTGTTGACCTAAATTCAGACCCTTTCATACTGACCCTCCCAGTATTAGTCTGAACGGAGGAGTGTCTGCCCTTAGAAGCAGGAGGGCGCTGAGCAGTGGTTGACAGTTTTCCAAGGCATGAACTCGTTTTGATCTTCTTAAAGAGATCCAAGACTTTTCGGTCAAGGGGCAGCTGTTCTTGTTTTTTAATGTTGCTGTATTTGGTTGAAGACAGAAGGAACCTTTTATCTGTGATTGGTTGGGGTTGAGGTTTCTCTTGGCTTGGAGGGGGAGCCATCAGGGGATGAGAAGTCAAGTTTGTGGGCTCTGTAGGTGGTATGTACAAAGATGCCCTGAGTTCTGTGAGTATGAAAAAAATGAACACCAAGAATGTCAAATCTCAAGAATCGTGATATGAATACTGTAAGACAAAACAGTTGAAATAGTTATCTTACTCACTCACCATGACCTTGATTATGATTGGTTCTTGCATGGCATGCTTTCATGCTTTTAATTAATATATGGCATAGTGTATGTATGTATGTATGTATGTATGTATGTATGTATGTATGTATGTATGTATGTCTATGTATTGTATATGTAGTATTTAATCTTGATGACAGTAACCTTGTTTTGGGATGACAGTATCGGCAGATACCGCAGATCTTTCCACTGGAGGACCACTGGAGTTGTAGGACTGCTTTGCAAGGACACTTCTATCCATCTTGTCATCCTTCTTTTCTTTGCAAAATAACAAAGAAAAAAATATACGTTTTTATTCATGCAGGCTAAAATTACAATTTCAAATACCATATCAACATCATCTGCTTGTACCTTTATTAATGAAGTGAACGGTGTCTGTTTATTGGTCACAGACACATACTTTTGTGGAGGTGTAATAGTTTCAGGAAGCTTCACATCCTCCCTCAGCTCTCTCAGCGGTTGATGTTCATTTTCGTGAATGGCAATCGGTCTAGAAACACTTCTATCCATCTTGTCTTGTTTCTTTTCTTTCTTCTCATCCTCCCTTGCCTTTACCCCCACCTCAGTTTTTTCCACCTTTTGTTTCTTATTCTTTTTCTCATCCTCCTTTTCTGTCTCTTCCTTTTCTTCCTCTTCATCATCATCTGTGAGCCAGAAGATTCTTGAGTTCATATCCTCATCCTCATCACTTGCTTCATCCATGTAAAGAAGAGCTGAGAAGTTGTCATTACAAGAGTCCATCTTGGCAAATCCCTTTCCCTTCCGCTTCCAGCTTCGGATCACAGAGTTTGGGATATATCCATCTGGAGCTATGGGCCATCTTGGAGGCTCTGTGTCAGCAGTTTGTGACATGATGTGATGTTCAGCCCTCCTCATCAGCTTAGCCTACAGATGATGAGGGGGAAAGAGTTTGGTGTTTAGAAAATACACTATTTCTTTACTATGTTTAAAGTGTTCTTCATAGATTTTAAAAGTAGAGGACAGAAACTAACAACAAACAAAACAAACAAACAAAAACTGAGGATGCATCTGACTTATATCGATGTGGAGAATTTTATTCATCAATGGTCAGTTCAGTCTGTGGAGAGAAAGTGCACAGGAGTCTAAGATGTCTTATGCTGAGAGGTTTGTTAAAGCTTGATCAAGGAAAATAGAGGATTTATCAACTTGTCATACCATGACAATTGTGAAGAAGCTGTCCTCTCTGGCTCATCTATATCTGACATTCTATTATACATCCGGACAGTGACACTACTCTAGTCCACAAACAAGGAAATATTTTTACCCTTAATTGTCTAACATTGTTATCTGACTCTGTAGAGGCTTCTACATTATGTACCTATCTGTTGTGTCTCATTAGTGAGCCAGCCCTGTCCTTTGACCTTGGTTACCATAGTAATGATCAGAATCGTGCCTGTTTTTCTAAATACAAACATGCAGCTGCTCTGTATCTCACAAAGAAGAAGTCAGTGTCCCCATAACAATCTAATATTTAACACTGTCCGCACAATGACCTCAAGACAAGAGTATGTGTAACCTTCATATGTGGCATGCTGCTAGCTTTTTTACACCTTTGTGTTAAGACTGAGCTAAGCTAAGCCAGTTACTGGCTCCAGCTTCATATTAGGAAAGAAATCCTCCAACGTTTGGATTATTTCTAACTCACCTTGCTTCCTGCAGGTTGTTACCTGCTGTAAGCCGAGCCTCTCAGGAGAGGCATCCCTCAGGTCTCTGAACCATTTAAATTCAAACATTTCAGTTTGAATGTTAGCAACCAATTAACAAAATGGAAGTCACAAGAAGGGTCACCATTCCAAAGACATAGTAAAGATTTTTATGAACAGTACACAAATAAAACAGGAAAAGAAAATTAAGAAGAAGAAGAAAAAATCCCAAATGTAATTAATGATTTAAAAATAAGAGCTTTGGAAAATTTCCATTTTTCAAATTAGCTTGTGTGTATATTTTTGCTAAATATCGGCACATTTTCATTTCATCTGCATGAATACACATTTTTAATTGATTCAATTGACTGTTTTGATAGTTATCAGTGTAATACTAAAAGGTTCAGTCCGAAAATACATGAGTTCTAGGTTGATCTGTGTTGTTACTAAAAGAGCCTTAATGGTGAGCAGCTTATAACCAGATGCATGGACCATAGGATCCAGTTTCCACTTTCTCCTTCTGACTGGATGATAATAATTTTGTGTGATTGATTATCAATATTGTCTGGTGTATGGTCTGAGCTGTTGAACAAAAAAAAAGATTCAGGTTTTTCTTTGAAACATGCTAAATCGATTGTTGATCACAGCTCAGTAATGTGTATCATTACAATGAAGGTTCCTTTAATCACATCAGAACTTTAATCAATGCCTCACTGAACAGATAAGAGTGACATTACTTCTACATTGTTGGTTTATGTCTAAATACAGCTTTAAAGGTCCAGTGTGTAGGATTTAGTGGCACCTAGTGGTGAAGTTCCAGATTGCAACCAAAAGTCCATATCTAGATCAGTGTTTGGTTTGTCTGTTCTGAGCTCTAAAAAAAAAAAATTCAACATGGCGTACTCTGTGGACAAGGACCTGCTCTCACACTGGACCTTTAAAGCCTCCTCCTCACTCCAAAGAACACATTACAGGTGGACAGATTGTTTATCGGACTAGATTCACCATGAGAGTATTAAACCTGTCTCACCTCATGACATATTTGGTCTGGAACTGTGGAGTCACAAAATGGCGGCCAATAAAATGGGACGTGACTTGTATTTTATGTTTGACTTGTTGCTTCTGCTGGCAAAGTGTCTAAAATCTGCTCCAGGATTTCTATTAGACTCGAAACAAACACCAGGTCTAACTTTGTTGGTGATGGATGTTTGTTGCAGCCACACACACTTGTGACGGCTGGTGACCTTTTGGTGGTATGATGTAACTTGAATGTTGTAAAAAGTTATGCCTAATTGAGAAGGACTCATGAATAAGGCTCTAATGAGAACTGTTTTATGATAAGCTGAAAACATGCAGCTTTAATGACTCTTCACGAGCTATATGTGTGAGGTGTGTCACGTATTCGCCTGTTTACAGGTGATGCAGGTCACAGTCTTCTTATGCAGTTACGAGTGAGCCAGTCAGTTTATCAGGAGACATCACTTTAATTCCAAGAGGCACTCAACAACAACACTATCAATGAACACTTTTCAAAGCTGCATATACGTACTGTATGTCTTCAATGCAGTCGACACCTGAGATACAGAGCAGAAATTCTTGCATGCTGTTAAAAGTGATGCTCCTTTTTTTTTCTTTAAATATTTTTGCCTGTAACATTTGAAAGAAAAGTTTATAAATAAATTAAAAAAATGCAACTGGAAGACTTTTCTCAAAATATGATTATTTACAGCTACTCTGAACCCTTGAACAACATTTAACAAACGCACATTAAAATGTGCTGGAGCAGAATCAAGAAGCTACTGTATGATTGTCAGTAGTGCAGGTTGTGCTGTTATAGTTTAGACAAACACTACATGAATGGAAGAAGACACTGCTGTTAGTGGATGCTACATGTGGCGGCAAAGTAGAAGAAATGATGTGGGCAGCATCAGGAAAAGTCCCTGATGAAGACTCGAAGCCAGCGCTGATATGTTTCCCCTCATTTGACAGAGGAGGGCAAGTAGGACAAAAGATGGCCACCTTCTTCAAAAACAATCACTCCCATGTGTTTTGATCGTGCTCAGGAGCTCTGTGGTTCAAGCTGAGCGCAGCCCATGTGTACTTATTCACGTGTATGAAAAAATGCTGCCGGGATCTGTGCAGGAGAGCGGTACACTCATTAAACATCCCCAACAGTCTCATTCAATTTTTTTTGTGAATTTAGCACATTGTTACGGAGCCCCTAAATACGGAGCCCCTAAAGGGACATGGTGAAAGAAAAAAAAATGGAAGTGTTTCTGGTGCGCACTAGAAAGTTTCTCGTGCGCACCAGAAACTTTCTCGTGCGCACCAGAAACTTTCTCGTGCTCACCAGAAACTTTCTCGTGCGCACGAGAAACTTTTTAGTGGGCAAGTTTCTGGTGCGCACCAGAAACACTTCCATTTTTTTTTCTTTCACCATGTCCCTTTTTTTCTTTCACCATGTCCCTTTAGGGGCTCCGTATTAATCACATCTAGTCACACACTCACAGTCACAGACTGTGTCTGAAACAAGCGGCGACCTCCGTAACTGTGAAGTGCAGCGCCAAAAACTACAGTTTCTCAAACGTCGACTTGAGTCTGGCTCCAGAAGTGAGTCAGTCTCCATAACTCCCCATGTTCAAATGTCCAGCTTCACAGCAGAAACAAACATGTTTATAGCCTGGTACAAAAAACAGTTTTGGTCTCTATAGCTAATTTCCCTGTTCATGACAACTGTACTGAGGGTGAATTTATATACAACTCACCTGTTCAGATTACATTAAGGTTTAAAGTTATGCAGAATTAACAGCATGGCTGCTTTGACTGACAGGTGGGTGTTGTTACAGGTGAGCAACCAGGCGTCATTCAGCCCACCTCAGCTTGTCTTTGCCCATTTAGCCAAGAGCTGATGGAAGCAGGACTAACAAGATGGCAGCCAGAGTCAACACACTGAGCTATGCAATGACTCTTCAGGCACCTGTGGGTGACTTCACAGAGACTGCGTCCATGTTTTATACAGTCTATGGTCTAAAATGACTATCTGCTGTCTAGTACACTTTCTAGTGTGTGAACCGCTCACAACTGAATGAAAACACGAACATAAACATAATGTTTTGCTAACAATTCCGTAATGTAATATGGAAGTTGGATGTGATGGAAACTACATTTGTGGGTCAGTACAGCTGTCAGTGATATGCTGAAGTGTCAGAAAGCTCACTATAGTGAGCTCATGTTTAACATTAGTTTAACGTTAGCTGACGTTACGTTCAGGCCTTTAAACCAAGTTTTTTCCGAGTTTAGGGTTATCCAGCTTATCTTTAGGGAAATAAAACTTTTTGTCTTTGTGAAAAACTTTACTGAGAGTTAAAAATAAAACCTGAGTCATCTGAGCTGAAAATAAAGGTAGCTTAACTTTCTACGGCATTACTTCAGTGTCACACTACGGCTGTAGTCGTGTTAATGAGAATGATTTCCCATTCACAGGGCACACTGTTATAAATCGTGTTAATTTCACAACATTTTGTGAGACCGGGATGACAATTCAGTGAGAGCTCTCCCACACAGTGCAGCTATTAAAATAATAACACAATAAAATTTGAGCGTGGACATTTGTTGAAACCGGCGTCAGAGAGATGCAGTCAGTTCACCAACCATTCACCGGCTGGGACTCTGCTCCTCATCCTCAGGCAGGAAGCTTCTTCATCCATCACTGTTAAACCAGCAGCTGTGTGAAGAAACCGAAGGGGACAAAGTTCCAGTATTTTGGGGTGGGGGTGGTGGGGGGCACTGGTGTGGTGACTTTTTACTGGTCTGTGGGAGTACAGTATGATCAGGTTGGGCAGATGTTGAGACTGGACAGATGTCATTCTTGCAGAAGCGTCTCCCTCCAGTCAAAGCTGTGGTTTGGTCCGTGTGTGAGGGGGAGGATGGGAGGGTCCACTAACTGCCACACCCCCGTGTCTCCCTGCTCCTCGCAGGAGCAGAAGCCCAGGTAGGGGATCTGAGGACCGAGCAGAGGAGGTAAGAGTTAGTTCTTTTAAAGAAACGACACATGCTTTCTGGATAAGGAACTGCAGGCTGACCTCCTGCAGTAATCACATTTTCCTCATGACAGTTTGGTTGTTTTCTGTATTAAACCACATGAGTGATAAAAATAATTTCTCTCTTAGTCAGGTAGAAATATGTCAAATCATACAGATGAAGGACCAACAGGACGCTCTGTTATTAACTTTTGTTTAAAGTGTGTCTGCTGCCTCCTTCTGCATTCAACAAATGACACACAAATGTATTTTTAATAGTTGTTTACTTTTTCTGCAACATATTATTTTAGTCACATTTTCAAGTATATGGCCAGGATAAAGGATGATGACTACACCAAAGACCAAAATCAATATCAAACACAGATGGAAACTTCTGGTGTTCACCTCGACCACACTTGTTGTTGTCTTGTTGTTTTATATGTAATTATTTTAGAGTTTTCACCACATTTAGAAATAAAGAAGTAAAAATAGAGTTGGATGCAGAATGTCTGAAAGTACAACAGGAAACCTTTTCTTGGCATTTTGGCTTGAACATGAACAGACCGGCAGGTAATTCAAGACACTTTGTTCTCTGTGTTGTTTTTTAATCTTGTGGAAAATTCATGTCACGATGAAAAACAATTTATTCAGTTATTATTACAAAACGCTGAATAATCCATTTAAATATGACTCAGTGAACACACTGTCTCTACTCTGTTATCTCTGCCAGGCGTTTGGTTGGGTGTGTGTTTGTGGACAGCTAACACTATTGGACCCACCAGCCTCATATTTTCTGTCAACATTTATGACTGTGTCCTGAAGGACCTCTCATGGTTTTGGTGAGTCACAGGTTTTGGAAAAGTTTATTGACTGCTCTGCTTTATACCTCCACTGACTGCAGTCTTCTCAGGTCAGGGCCACAAGTGACCAACAAATGCTTCAGGTTAGAATCTTGTTTCCGCTGGAGTTTACTTTAGTGTCGGATGACTCTTTTTGTCTTTTTGAAACTCACATCTTTCATCACTGGAGTTTTGAGCTTTGTCTCCATGTAGCCTGTCTACCCTGGTGAAGCCTCGATAATGTAACATGCATATTGTTGTCCCTTTGTTCCACTAGTCTCATGCAAACATACTGGACTCAAAATTAAATGTTATTTGTTCCTCTACACATCCAAGTCTGTAACTTCTTGTAGTTGGGCTGCTTAAATATGAACGGTATTTGATGCAGTGACTTTACTGCACACATGAAAACATTTAAAATGACTGCAGTCATTAAGAAAACACTCTCACACATAAAGAAATCACCTGGATGGAGTAGAGGTGTAGTGAAACGTAAAAACAGGTGGATAATTTATTCAGACGCAGACAGAGCTGGCAGTGATCTGCACTCTGCTCAGTCGAGTATTTGTGTTTAATCGTGAAATGAGTCGACCACTTGTTTTAGATCTTCCTTAGAAATGTTCTGAAAAAAAAAAGTGGTTTGTTATGTGAGAGAGTGTGCAGACAAACGCCGACCTGAGGAACAAACCCGGCTTCCCACTAATGAGCGACCCAACAAAGAGCTGTTCTGGAAAGAGGAAGTTTAGTCTGGAAAGACTCCACAAACACCACAAACATGATGTCACTGCTTATGAGTCCTTAGTAGCCTCCACGTTCACCAGCTTACCCTGTGTGTCTGTGCTAACGTAACTTTATTAATTCAGACCGATGGAGCAGACAACGCGGCTAAAGATCCTCTAAAAGCAGCTTTTACTGCTCAGGCGGATAAAAACAAAAACGTACATAAGGTACAAACCAGGTAGATGTAAAGAAGAGTGGGATGTACTAAAGAATCATCACATGGACTAGATAAAAAACACAGATATGCAGTGAACAGACCTTTCGGACTACTTGGATGAAGTCCTTGGCGCTCTGTGGGCCGCGGCCCTGCAGCTGGCGTGTGCAGGCCTCTAAGGAAGACGCGTGGGCTACAATCAACACGTTGTTTCCTGCGGAGGGAGTGGAAACCACATCAGCGCTGGTGGACAAACAATAAAGTAAAAGTTCACCTACACAGACGCTCTGCTGCGTGCTGTGTGTCTCTCTCTCTCACCAGTGTTTTTGCAGTCTGACAGGATGTCTTTGGTCACTTGGTAGCTCCGGCTCATGTAGGTCTCGTAGGGTTCAGACACGGTGAGCTTGCTGACTGGAATCAGAGGTCTGCGTGGAGACAGAGCGGCGGCACATATGAGAAGATGTTCCATGTTCATGTTCTGTGGTCTGATGTTGTCGATTTTTTAGTGAAAAAGATAAGTCAACAGTGGCCGCAATCGCTCTATCTGCGCATACTTCAGCACAGCAGAGCTTTAACGGAAGAGACACATACAATGATGAACTTTTATGAAATCATCAAGTTGGCTCACTTTAAACGATGTTAGATCACCATAGCAACCTGTGTATACTGCACAGCTAACCTCAGATCACTGACCAATCTTATCAGTAAGTCCTCACTTTCCTGACTTTCACAATAAAGTCACAGGAAATGAAGAGCAATAGAGACGTTTTTATCTGTACACAGTCATGTCTCATCAATGCATGTCACTAACTTTGCTTCTTCCCCAGAGTTTGCCGTACCTAGATCCAATTGGTCGAGTCTGCTGCTGTGGTCCTGATGACGTCCACTACTAATACTATTATTATGATTATCATCATTATTAATCACCTTTTGTCATATCTCCATCAAAGTTGTAACTCAACAGCAGCAGATGGCCACCAATGACCCGTGTTCTGCTCGAGGATTCTGCCTCTTAAAAGACGTTTTTCCTTGCCACTGTCATCAAGTGCTTGCTCATGGTGGGAACTGTTAGACTGAGATAACTTGTTATGATTTGGCACTATACAAATAAGATTGAACTGAATTATCAGCATTATGTCAGAGATAGAAAATAATGTTTTATGCATATTACTGCGTGCACTTTGGGTTTTAAACAAGACTTCTAACCAACGGAGAAATAAATAGTTAACCACAATAATGAACAAATGAATGAACCATCATTAACTGCACACACTGTTAAGTATCAAAGTAAATTATAAACCAATATATCTCATCATAGTTATGCTTGTTTTGCTATTTGGTTTTGTGTTTGGTATCGTCTCTGTGTAAAGGTGAATGTGTGTGTGTGTCATCCAGCGATCACTCCTGCTACAGAAGCCAGGTCAAGACAGATTATCGTGCAGTGTGTATCTTTCTATTATTTTTGACTCCAGCATGCCGTGCTTTCTTCACCGTTCGCCAGTAAATCCTCTGATCTGCTCACCTCGCTTTAACCACCAGCCTTTAGCCGCCGCCACCAGCTATTGTCGTGGCTAGACATACTAATACTGTGTCTGTATTGTGGGTCCAAACAAATATCATGAAAACGTAACAGTAGTTCAGTTGTTCAGGTTCTATGAAGCCGGGCAGCTCACAGACAACGTTAAATATGAACTTTATATACAGACAGTTTCAGATATGCTGAGCCAAAGGTGAAAAATAACATATCAAGAGCAGGTGATGACAAACACACATCACCTGTATGTTGTGTCCACACTGAAGTGGGCTGCAGCCAGGTCAGTGGGAGGTATCCATGCAGGCAGAGAGTTCCCAGAAACCCACTTGGTCCATTCAAAAAGCCCTGGTTCCACTCTGACCTTCAGCTTACCGTCCTGCTGCAGACCTGGTGACACAAACACAACTCGTCTGAAAACATGGACCCTGTGTGTGTCAGTACAGACTCTGTTCTCGTGGAGACTCTTCGTACCTCTCAGGATGTTCTGTGCAGTCTGGACGCATCGTAAGGAGGGAGAGCAGTACACATAGTCTATCACTGTGTTACTCTCTAACAGGGCCTCACCTGGAAAACACACACACACACACACACACACACACATTTCATATAGTCAAAATGCAACAACACCATCACCAGGTGTAGCACAGCTTCAGATCCACACTGGTGACGTACCGATTAGTCGAGCCTGCGTGGATCCGAACACAGTGATGGGAGCGTCCATGTCGTAGTCTCTCTTGTCTCCCCACAGCGGCAAACTGGGAGGCATGTTCAGGTTGGAACGGACATATCTGCCTGCAGGACAACAGAAACACGCACATTCGTGGTTTCATCTTTTTTTACTCATTCCTGTTTTCTGCCTCGACCTGGGCTTCTCACCTTTACTGTCGGAGCAGAGGGAGAGCCAGTGTTTGCCAAACACCACGTCCATCCGCTCACCGTGCCGACACACAAAAAGTGTCCTCTTGGGCTGCCGAGAGTGACTCCCACTGATCCGCAGGACCTGCTGGAAATAGAATAAATCGCAAGGCTTCGTGAGAATGTGTGTGTACGTGAGAGAGGAACATTTGTGTGCACGTGAACACAGAACTACCTGCATCGGATGGCAAATGAGACTGAGGGTTGGTGGGTCTCCAGGGCTCGTGTTATCAGGGCGTCGGCTGTCCAGCAGCCCATCAAACATCCCTCTCTCCTTACTGGTCCTGTCACTGGGCCCACAGCTGAAGAATGAATGGGAGCTGTGGTGGATGCGGAGAACAGACGGAAGGACGTTTAATATCAATATATACGTGGTGCAGTATGATGGCGCCTAGGGGAGCTGCTGTTAATGTGATTAACGACAACAAGGAAATGTTAAAAAATGTTTGTTTTTTTAACATTTCAAGCTCCTATTGAGGTTTTTGAACGAAGCTTTGAATGTCTGTTATCATATTTTGTAATGAATGAATATACATAAATCAACATAAATACATGAAGGCAGCAGGCACATCCAATAAGAAAAAAATGGCCAGTGAATTTTTGGGCTGGAATGAAAATATGAGCTTATCTATTATTATTCACACCTATAGGCTGATGCATAGTGCTCAAAAGGCTTTCTTAACCAAATAACTTCATTATAGAGTTCTTTGAAGAGACACTGTTGCTGAGAGCTGTGTCTCCTCTCACTCTGTGCTGCTTGGCTCAGTTTGGTAAATCACGGTTCATTCTGCTGGATTATGTATCGGAAAAATCTCATATCGGCACATATATGCCAGATAGTGTCTGCTATAAGCCAATATTGGCCGATATATCAGTTGGGTTTTATTAACGATTTATAAGTTTTAAAAAATTGTTAATTTTCTCTTATTGTGGTTATATAAACGTAATTTATAGACTGCTGCCTCTGTTAGTGTGAGCCCAACAAATATCGACTGATTAGATAAAAACATGCCGTGAATTTTGGAAACATCTTTTTTAATAAAGTTTGACTTTTTGGGTTGATGGGAAATGGATCACACAAGTAGAACACAATCCTATGCAACAGTTTTACAAAGAGTATGATAATATTAGTGTAGCCTCATATTTACCAGCAGATGTGCACAAAGGCCGGCTTTAAACAGAATGAACTGACGTTGACAAGGTTTGGCTTTAAACATTTTCGTTCAGCTCTAATAACGATGAATATCTGGAATTTTTCTGTTCAATGCGTCTGGAGGAACCCTTTTCCTTGCATGTGGGTTTGTTTAAAATAAGAGAAAAAGAAATAAGAGCGAGTGCTCCTCTCACCCGTGGAAGACCCAGGTGTCCGACTCATCGGCCAGGCTGACGTAGTTCTCAGGCAGCAGGCCAGACAGCCCAGAGGCCAGCGAGGTCCCGTACACCCAGCCCTCACTGGTGCTGCTCTGATCCACCGGAGACATGAAGACAAAATCACCAGGAACCAGCTCCAGCTCGTCCTCGTTCTGAGGCAAGTAAGGGTACATCACCCGCAGGGTCTGCACGACGCACGACAAGAGTTTAGAACAAATAATCACATGTCAATATGCCTCTATAAACCACATTAATCATACCTCGTGGTTTGCAAATCGAATGTCCCGGGAGAACAGGACCGCGAGCCAGTCACAGCCGAGCTTGACTTCGATGCCCTTGGCCAGTTTCTCCAGTGATGGGAGGTGATTCGTGGGGAAGTTGTAGGCCAGAGTTACGTGGAGCTGCTTCTTATGTGGCTCCACATGGACTTCTGGAGTTTGACATAGTGCAGAGTGTCAGCAGAGCGTCAGAGAGGAGAAACGCTCCACATCAGATTTTGTTGACTCGCTCTAATCTGTCTCTCTACCGTGAAACAGAAAAGTGGCAGAGCGTTAGCACTGACGCCACTGCTCTAATCTGATTTGGCACTTAGCTGTCTGAAATATGGTTTGGCTGTCAGCCTCATTTATCGCCTGTGCTTAAAAAGAGTCACACATGACAAACTGAGTGAGTGCTGGAATAACCCAACATGACCGGCGTCTTGACCAATCATTTACTGCCGCTGCTGGAACAGAAAGCTGGTCACCACACGTTACACAGCGATTATAATGAAGCGTCGGCTGTGGTTCCTACCTGCCTTCCTGGCGGCTTCTGTCGCGAAGTCAGCCGCGAACTGCTTGAGGATGTCGGCCACCTGCTCCTCCACGAAAAGGCCGATGAAGTTGGAGGATGTGTAGAGCTCTAGAGGCAGCGGGCTGGGAAATCGACCCCGCCACTGCTGGACAGTGGCCAGGAGGGCCTCGCCTAGAGCTTCTGCTTTGTGGTCTGCACACTGTTTGGAAGCAGGAAGGGAGATGCAGTTCAATTGTTTGTCTTTCTGTTCAAATAACGTATCTTTGTCATTCAGCGGTAGTGACAGGACATTTATAGAAAACACCACAATGATTTGGGTGATGTTTGGAGGAGGAAGTAAGAGGAAGAAGTGACACTGCTGAGAAAAGCAGTGAGTGTGAAGCCGTTCAAAACTATCGTAGACCATTGTGACTCGCCCACTCTCCTCACAGTCAGTATCGTAAAATTTCTATCATCATTAATGATAAGGTAAAGATAGAAGGTGTCCACATGAAATAACAACATGTTAAAGGTTCCCTGTGGAGTTTCTGACCACCAGTAGCCAGATGTGTGGACTCACATGACTTAGACTTGAGTCACAAATTTGATGACTTGAGAATTAACTTGACTAAATAAAATCTACTTGCAACCAGTGACGTAAATACTTCATACTTTCCATCAAACCCAAGTATATCCTTTCCTAAGTAAACACGCAACTTAATGTTTCATATTTTAATCAAATAACAACCTCCGTGTCTGTGAAGGGAAGCAAGCGTGAAAGTGGCAAAAACTGCAGTTCCTCAAACGTCCACTTGAGGCTGGTTCCAGAACAAGTCAGTCTTCATAAGCCCCCATGTTAAAATGTCCAAGTTCACAGCAGAAATAAACATGTTTACAGCCTGGTACAAAAAACTGTTTGTGGCCACTTTGACTGACAGGTGGGTAACGTCACAAGTAACTCGCTTGACTATCCAGGTTTCATGCAGCCTGCCTCAGCTCTATCCTTGCTCCATGTCTTTGACCATTTTTGGATATGTGGGGAGGTCACTTCATAAAATGTGAGTGATGTCACCAATTAACGTACATGTTTTATACTTGAGGCTTGAGACTTACTTGGTCGCACTTCTGCTGGCTATAAAGTAGTGTTTTAAGCAGTGGCTTGCTGTTTGGTTTGTGTAGCGCACAAGGAGGCACATGTAAGTACGCAAGTAATGTCTCGAGCTGCTCTGTATGAAAAGTGTCCTGAGATAACTTCTGTTATAATGTGGTGCTATATAAATAAAACTGCATTTAATTGAAATTCACACTTGCTCTGATTGACATTTGGTGGCAGTAATGTACAAATGAGTGCAGCAATGTGTCATCAAAGGCAAAGAAGAAATCCACTAACTAGTGAACATTTGGTATGACTAGAAGAGATTATGCCACCACATTTACATAATGAAATGGAGGTCTGACAGGCTTCAAACACAACAATCAAGAATCATGCAACCAGCTGAGTGCAACCTTTAACCAGCATTGGTTCAACTCTCGACGCTCACCATGAAGAACTGGCAGAGGGTGATGTGGGGAAAGATGTTGTGGGCTTTGTTTTTGCCACACGTGACCCGACTCTGTTGCCAGAAGTGGGAAAGCTGGTTCTGTAGAGGTCCACTGGGTCGCAGGTAGAGGACAAACTCCCTGGGCAAAGGGTCATCCAGGAACGGGTCATCGACATGGGAAAACAGCCTGAGGAAAGACAGAGGTGCTCTGAGGACAGACTTAAGTAATGCTCAGATTGGGGTTATAAATTAGATCCATTTATTCCAATTAATTATATGGAGACAGGACGTGTCTATTGTGTTGGAAACAACTCCTTTGTACAGCAGAGGGCAGTATAAGACACATTTCCTCCTCTCACTTGTGTACATGTGAATGTTCTCTATACAGTACACAATTGTTGTTTTAACTTACCAGTCACATGCTGCTTGCACACTCCGACCTCCTGTTGATACCAGAGCCTTCAGTCTGCAAGAGAGAGCAACAAAATGATGTCCTCAGCAATGCTGACAATGTTCACCTTCAGGTTACTGATCTGTAATCAGACTGAATGACTCTGTCAGCTCTGTGTGAATGAGCCGAGCGGCACACTGATTTTGTTACAGCAGTTTGTATCCTCAGCACTTTTCTGGCAGCAGATGGTAAATAAAAGAAGGACTTTCTGTTCTGCATCCACAACACCTACTGTAGGTGGAAACTCTGACTCTGTAAACAGTTAGAGATGCAAGCAAGGGCTCAAAAGGCAAAAGGAAATAATGTGGAAAAAGTTGTTGACTGAACAGAACTGCCACTGGAGTCGGGTACAAACAAAACCTGGAAAAAGAAACACCAAAAAAAAAAACAGCTGAATTATTCAATGTTTTCCTGGTTCGACTGGATGAATATCTAAAGAGAAATTCAGCATCTGTCAAGTCACACAGAAAGAAACATTACGATGTCAAACGGAAATGTATTTTCTCTCTCACCAGTGAGGACACTGCATTTGGCAGGAACAAAGTACATTTCCTGTCAGAGCTAAAATTACTGCTAAAGCTTTTAAAAAGCTTAAACCTCTCACTGTAATACTTCTAAACTTTCACTCTAATAATGTGATTTATTCAACTTCACTACATTATTTTACTTCAGGCACTGATCGATAGAAAAATCCATTTGTAAGAATTCATTTTATGGCTGCACTCGTTCATTTTAACCATGGGGACTGAAATATCATCACCTTGTAAAGGTGAACAAAATGATTACATAAAAGATAATAGATCTTATTATGTCCGTCTGATTAATTAGGTCCAATATTCTTTCTAACTCTGTTTCAGTTCTCACAGACTCATGGAGGGAAATCTTTAGCTGCTAAATGCTATGCTATGCTAACCAGCTAGCCGCTAACTTGCGTTATTTGTTGCTGTAGCGTACAGTCGGTTTATCTGAGCTTCTTCTCTCTGAAAATAGTTGTTGTAAATCAATAATTAACATTACCCCTTTACATGTACCAACATTTTGTGAAGCTACTGAATAATGTTACTGAAATGACATTTTAATAATTAATACACATGAAGGTATTTTTGTGCCACATAATGACGTGAATTTTAGAATCCACATTTTAACATGGTTGTGTGTTCACGCTCTGTTTGACTGACTGTATTTTAGTTTTTACCGTGCACAAATATGCATGTGCCATGGCATTTGATATGATAATGTCATTGTATATGGAGGACAGAAAAATGTATAATGTATGTATAAATAAGTACGCATGGGTATAAATGAACACACCCTGAAATAAATAATTAAATACATAAATTAAATAAATCATGAAAAATATTTACATTAACATTTTGGTAATGAAAAATGCAATTTCTGTATATTTACATGTATTTATTTATTTACGTATTTCTATTTCCAATGTAGATGCTTCTGTCTTGTTTGTAGCACAGGATTCCACAACTGACCAATCCTGCTTCAGGCTGCTTTAGAGCCGCCCTTTAATTAGCATACAGACACATCAATAAATAAATGAATACTTATTATGACTACATATGACATTTTTTGACTGTATTGCCAAACCTTTTGTGCTTCAACATGTATCTGGTGGTATTGTCAGAACATGTGATTGCATGTTTACAGATACACCTATGATTTATGCAACAACAACTACAACCTTTCCTCAGGCAAAACTTTTAAATATAATATCTTTCTGTCCCACTAGTTATAAAACTTTTAGTTTAGTTTAGTTTTCCACTAAAAACCCATTTTGACGTAACTACGCTTTTATTAATACAGAATATTTTTTATCATTGTTTCCACTCCCACCTTTTGATCTCAAAGTGCAGTGAGTAACTGTAACTGAGACCAAGTGGGGCTGACTAACAACGTGTGGGGGCTGAACAATATGGATCACAAGTCAGGGGGAGCGTCAGTTCCTTGTAAGCACCAGCGTGGAAGATACTTCTCATGTGTGGGAAGACATTCACATTTTCTCCTTTGTAAAGCCCATCACCGACCATCACTGAGGTCTCAGCTGTCAAAGAGTCTTTCACACATTTGAGGTGTTATTTCTTCAGTAAAGAGCCTCACAACTGCGTGTCAGACTCTTCAAAGACAGCATGACATAACGTAGCACTGTTTCACTTTTACATATCACAGTCTATACATATACCCTCATAAACATTTCACTTCAGTCTCCATGTTAAAATGTCCAACTTCACAGCAGAAATAAACATGTTTACAGCCTGGTACAAAAAACAGTTTTGGTCTCTATAGCTAATTTCCCCCGAGGGTAAATTTTTTATATAATAATATATATTATAATATATTATATATAATATAAATTAACAGTGTGGCCGCTTTGATTGACAGGTAGGTACCTTTACAGATGGCTTGTTTGAGCAACCAGGCATAGCCAAGATAGATAGCCAAGATGGCAGAAGCTAGAACTGCTTTTTCTGAGCATCAACACCTACGGAGATGTCGCTACCATTCTCGCTGTCCATTCTTTTTGGTTGCAACAGATGTCTGCCCACCATGAGCCGGGATCTGCTCAAGGTGTCTGCCTCTTAAAAGGAAGTTTTTCCTTGACACTGTCGCCAAGTGCCTGCTCATGGTGGGAATTGTTGGTCTCTGTAAATAATATTATAAAGAGTACTAAATGATCTAGACCTGCTCTATATCCAAAATGTCATGTGATAACTTCTGTTATGATTTGGCGCTATATAAATTGAATTGAATCGAACTGAATATTACAACAGCTCATGTTGTAATAAGTCAATTTCTTCGGCGTTGATCAGTAAAGTCTGTCTTGTCTTTTCTGCTCTTAACTCTGTGTTTGCTATCTGAATAACTGTCAGTCTGTCACACAGACAAATACAGTGTTTTTCACATAAAAGCGTGTGAATGCTGAACTAACAGTTTTCTTCAAAGAGCTTTGAATGAAGCTGTTTAAATCCTGATTACATCAAACAAAAGAGTTTCTGTGCAAGGCATTAACAGAGATTAAAGAACGGCTTTAAAGAAAGAATAGTGATTAATCCGTTTATTGTCTCCGCCCTTACCTCAGCAAACACCTGAGGGCTCGGCTGATAAGCAGGAGATGGAACGGGAGATCGGATTATTCATATTAGAGCCACACAATCTAATTAGCTGCCACTCAGAAGATAAGAGCTTGTACATACTAATGTGGTTTTCATCTCTGGGGAGCAAGACGCTTCCTCACACGGCATGAGATGTTGTTCCTATGGGATGGGATGGGTGGAGGTGCTACACAGAGGTGTGTGTGTGTGTGTGCATTAAAGACTGCATGCTGACAGTGTATTAGATTATTACAGGTCTTTGAAGGTGGCTCCTAAAATGCTTGGATTGAAAATACTGCTTATATTGTGACTGTTGAAGCTCAAGCATACAGTGTTTTCACCATCAGGGAGAAAACATGATGCATACTGTCATAACAATATGAGTGTTGCTATTTAATACATTATTAAAACAGTTTTTTAGTATTTTAACATTTTAATCTGGATTATCGATATAAATATAATGTGAAAAATGCCATTTACAGGCCACAGAAAATTATCACCCAGCAAATTTTCTCTCTGAGTCCTACTCATTGTTTTTTCAGCTATCTAGCTCGCTAAAAAATATAAGAACTCACTATAAAAACTCACTTTATGTTTTGTGCCCAGCAGCAAACAGCAGACTGACAACGTTAGCTTAACATTTAGCAGCTAACAGGACAGATTTCTGTTTTAGGATTAGGTGGAGCTAAAAGAGAATATTAGGAGTTAAATTCATCAGGTGGACAGAAAGAAATGAATGCTAATGGTTCTCTGTCTCCTGAATGTGGAGGCAACTTTTTGCTTCATCCTAATGCTTATGTACACACACACACACACACACACACGGACTATTAGACATGTTCTCCACATTTGCATGTGGTGAAGTGATAGGCAGCCACATAGCAGCACCCTGGGAGCCGTTAGGGTTTTGTGCCTTGCTCAAGGGCACCTCAGCAAGAGGTGGACTGGCACCTCTCCAGCTACCATTCCATGCTCCATACTGTGATATGTGCTAGACCTGAACTGGCCACCCTCCAGTTCCCCAAGCCAAATCCGTACAGAATGAGCTACTGCTGCCTGATAACAGGGTTTGTTTTGGAATTCTTCTTCCCCTTAGTGCCAACCGCCCACAACAACAACAACAACAACAAAATTAACAGCATCAGAATCAACAACAACAACAACAACAACAGCATCAAAATCAACAACAACATCAACAACATCAAAATCAACAACAACAAAATCAAAATCAACAACAACAATATCAACAACATCCAAATCAACAGCATCAAAATCAACAACAACAACAACAACAACAACAACAACAACAACATCAAAATCAACAGCATCACAATCAACAATAACAACATCAACATCAGCAGAGGGCAAGTACTGGTATTGGGAAGTCAAAGCATAACTGGTCTGTATACATGAACACACAAATCATGTGTACTGAGAAAAAAAGCACACCCACACTCCACACTGAATGCATCTCCACCACAGTGAGCTCAGTAAGCAGCAGTTGTGACCACAGCAGAGACATCAGAGACAGCTTTACTGTGTGCGAGCAGGCTGATTGGGTTTTTATGAAGCTGCTGTGTCCCACAGGTGTAGACCTACATACCAATGCATATGTGTGTGTAAGAGAGAATCAGGATGGAGGAAGAGCGAGCCTTGAACCACTTTAACACACACCCATACACACGCACACACACACACACACGCCACCAAACAGTAAATCAAGCCAGAGAGATGGGAAAGCTTTGCCACACACTAACACCTGGGTAACATTTAGCATTAATGACTGAAACACAGCCGGCTTTCATAACCATGAGAATAATTGGAAAGGAGAAGTGCGTCCTGAAACACGTGTCATTCGGTTTGTCACCATGTTAGTCAGTGTCACTTACTGCAAATACTAAACTGTCATTTCACTTTAAGAAACATGAGATACAGACACATATAGTCACGTACACTGGTTAAAGGTGACAGGACGTTCCTGAATCGCATTAACACATCATATTATGTATAACTATGTGGATGTATCACGAAACAAGCGTCAATGAATTTGACGTGGGTACCAGTTATTAGTCAGTCATCGCTGTAAGCTGATGATATTTTTCCTGTTTCCTAGTTTGTCCTGACAATTCATCAGAAAAAGGAAGTGTACAGATGAATCAGTGACTTTTAAGCAACATTGTGTAACTTTTCTACCATAAAATAACTAATAACTATTTTTAAATCATTTTGATGTTACACTTTTAATCAAGTGAATGGTGTCTCTGTCATTTGTATGTCTGTTTCTGTGCTATGTAACTTGCGTTCTGGGTACGCGAGAATTATCAACTGCGAGAATTATGTAACGCTTTGCAGTCACACACCACCAACTATTTGACTGATTCTGGTGAAACTGGATCATATTTTATGGAGAAAATGTTTTCTGGTTTTTACTGGTTGTCCTCTGGCTGCTTCACCTCAACTTTCTGTGATTTACAGAGTTTCCTGAAGGACAGTGAAGTAAACTGCTGCTGTTAGCTGACGTTAGCTCAGTTTGTTGTTTGCTGTCATAACGGTTAGCTCAGAGCACCATGGGAGTGTTAATGTTTGTACCACAGGTGACTTGGACAACAGGGAAGAAGAGGGGGTTAGCAGGCATTTTCTGGGGAATGCTGATGGGGATGGGATATAGTGTTGTGCCAGAACTGGAGCTAGGCAAGCGAGCAATGTAACCAGGCTCAGCAGCCTCTATGGGCATAATGACAGAGGAGAAGAGAATGAGGAGGTTATAGATGGAGGAAGCTAAGAAGAGAAAAGGGAGAGAGTGACTGAGCAGGAAGCTGCCAGAGAAGAGTAAATCTGGGACTGACTTTTAGTGGTTGGTGAGAGCTTGGTGAAATAAAAGTCTGAAAGACAGACGCTGAGCTGGGCTGACTGCTGTTGGACTAGTCAGTAATATTTGCTGGTGACCTTGCTTGATGTTTGGCTGTTAGTAAAGTGTCAACTCGCTAGTTTTCGATCATAAGTAATGTAATCAGAACAAATACAGCTGTCCATATTTACTACAGATTACACTCTGAATTAAATGTCACGAGTTGATCAATAGAGTTTTTACTGGGACCAGTTAGCTTTAGCCTCAGTCTTTAGCATAAGAGAAGACTTTCATGATCCCCTACTGGGTAAATTTACTGATATATTTTGACACATTGATACATGATATCATATATTCATGATATCAGTGTATAGCCATTGAACTTGAAGTTTTACAGAGTTCTCATTCAAAACAAGTTGGCTGAAAACATTCAAGTTCAACTCAGCAAACTCATACAGCTAACATTAGCTAGTTAGCTCCAGATGATGAAATCTGTTTGCAACAGATCAAAATCAGTTGTTGGTCATTGGTCAAAATTCTAAGTGCTAAATCTTCCACCATTATTCTTCCAAACATGCACGTGTGCTTGATAGAATGGAAAGCTTGACAGGAGCAACAACAGTAACTAAGGGTGGCGGGGGTTAGTGAAGGGTCAGCTGTGACTCAGCTTTTAGGCAGCTGTAACATTTGATGAAGTACAGTTGGAAGTCTGGTTCGATTGGATGAGCTCTTAGTTTTAAAGATAAAAAGATGGAGACAGCAATGAGCAACTGCATGGACAAACAATTACGTGCTGTTTCCAGAAAATTCTTTAAATATATTTTCATAATGACGCAAGGTATGACCAGTCCCTCACCACCCACACACGCTGCCAAATCACACCATGTGGAAAGATAATTCTTGCAGCTCTCGAGAGAAAAACGTGCTGACACCTGTCAGCCTGAAAATGGCACTAAAAGGTCACTGTAACCAAATTTTCAGAACATGTCGTCCAACAAGACTTTTTGGGTGTCAAATATGTGAAAAACACTTGGAGGACTTTCAGGACTTCTGAAATGAAGTGAACAGATGAGTCACAACTGGGTATTTGTGGCTGGCACAGCCCCTGTTATGTCTGGTGAAAAGCAAACAGTGCATTCCACGGTTAGACCCTCGCATCTGATGGCAATGGTGTCTTGGGTTTGCAGATGCTTTGCTGCATCAAGACCTGTATAACTTTCAATCACCTCGCGATTCTGCCTGAGAATCACATGAGTTCACAGGCTAAAACTGCATCACATTCATCCAAAACAATCAGAAATCCTCCACCAGAATGGCTCAAGAAGAAGAAATTTACAGTTTTTGGAACAGCAAAGTCCAAAAAAATCCAGAGCTTGTACAAGCAACTCCTGCTCGGGAGCAAACAAATGTCACTGAGCTGAAGTGGATTTATATGGTGGACTGAGCCAAAATTCCTCAACAACCCTGTGTGAGACTGAGCGAGTACCACTGTTAGTGTTGCACTTACTGCTGCTAAATGTGGTGTAACCAACGAGACAATATGACACAGGGACGTGTGGTGTTGCATAACCAGCCTCAATAAACAAGTCATCTAAGGATCAGTGGTGCAATGCATGTCTATCGCATGTTCTTCACTCTGGGTGCCTTTTTTGCTTTGAATGAGCTTCAAAGCTTTGATGACTACAAAGAAGAGCAGTTGTTAGCAACTATGAACTGTGGGTGGTTCGTGTGATGGATTTTGGTAATACAGTTAGAGGATTCATGAGAGGAAAAGAAAGGTCCAAATCAACAGAAGAGGACGAGATATCCTTTTTACTCCTTAGAATGATGTAGTTTCCTTCTTTTGTTCACGATAGATGATTTTTTGTAAATGAATGACCTTTGCTTCGCATGTTTTTGGGGTTACTTACGTTTCCCTGTGCAGTAATTTCAGTTCCAGTTCAGTGTTTGTAGGGTATTCTTTACATATAAGACTACAACTGCAAACATGTTGTACCTAAATTTAACGTGAATCTTTTCTCTCTTTCTACCTATTTGTGAATCACGACTTGAAAATAACCACAAGAGAAAAAAACCCTGACAAAACATATCTATTTGGATTCCCCGTGTCAACCCACGTTGCCTTTTTTCTGCTGTTGCCTCTCAGGGTTTCCATAGCTGTGGGTTGTTGTTTCATAAGGCGAGCCCTACACTGAGTCAAACATGTCAATTAGAGGCTTAGAAGGGGACTCGGGAAGGATCCCTTGTAAACACAGCGAGGAGCCTTTTTAGAGAGAACTAATTTCAGTTTGAATCATGAAAAAAATCTAATGTAGTCTGTTCAGAGAGCTGGTGGCACCAGCAGCAGCAGCCTGGCCCTGAGGTCTGCTGATGAAAGCAGGGAGTGATCAGTTAGGTCTGGTGGGAGCAGAGCTGCCTCACCAAAAGCCTCAAAGGGCAGCTACTCACCACTCCCTCTCAGTCCTCATGATGACGCTTTCAGGCCTTGAACACTCTGCTCGGGCTCTTAATGCTACCGAGCGCGACTCTGCAAGCTTCAAGCTGTCGCAGTCGGAGCATAAAATCAAGCTGTCAACAGAAATATCCTCAGAAGCATCAGTTCTTTATCTGACTTATCCTCGTTTGTACAGAAACCGGCTCTCGGAGCAGCACTGACATATTTTCAATAATATGACTGACAAAAATCACCAGTTCAGCTAAGTTGTGAGCATCTTCTTGTGCTAGTTTTGATTGCCACATTTTGAGTTTGTCAGAAGGCTGGTGGTCAAATCCTGTTTCCCAAAGATAACTCTACTTTTACCATGGAGCAGCAAATTATGGAGCAGAAAATGACAGACTGACTGTAGTGACGTACATTATATAGTGACATACGTGAAGCATCAAAGCAAATTGAGCTAGCTTTGATGCTAAACTGGTCAGTGTAGTTTCTTGGCAATAAGAAAATCAGGTTTCAGCAGTGTGGGCTAATACACACACCAAAACCGTTATGCTCACAGGAAGTGGTCCTACTATTACAAATGTCTTCATAGGGAAACAGCAACCCTTCAAGCTAGCTACCTGCATGCTCAATTGCAAGTTACCTTAACACTGTGGCTAATGTAACAAATGTAAAGATGATAGCAGCTGTTGCGTTTTCTTTGTGGGGATTTAGCCCTTTAATGCCGGTGCCTGGACACAAAAACAGTCTACAGTCTACTTTTCATATTTTATTCATTGAGTTAGCAGCTGAATCCTTATTCTCTGCCTTTGATTTTATATCATGAAAGCAGTTTCATTCTGTAAGTCTTTCTCCCCACTGCACAAATTCATTTCTTGTGTGGATATATCACATATACTAAGTTATTTATGTTTTTACATATTTATGTCTATGTGCAGTTCTTAGAATGTAACAAGAGCTTTAAGGTAGGTACTACCTGCTTGTACATTGCTAGAGGAGAGTCAAACTGCATCTCATCCATTGTCTGATAGGTGGATGACACAGACAGGCCATTAGTTTGTCAATTAAATGATGAATCAATAAGCAGAAAATGAATTGGCAACAATTCTGATAATCAGATTTACAAGTTTGACCTCCAGTTTGTCTTTCTGTTTTCTATGAGAACAAACTGAACATCTTTGGTTTTAGAATATTAGTCCGAAACCTGAATGTGTCACCATAGGAAAAGTAATGGGCATTTTTGTAGAGCAAAATAAATGTACAGAATAATTGGTGGATGAACTGATGAATGAAAATGATCCCCAGTATTAAAAGGCCAACACTGGCCCTGTGTGTTTGTTAAATTGTGATGGTTACCACTCCCTGCGTCCCCATGATAAAACCAATGCTCCACAGCTGTTTCACTGCCTGACAGTCCCAGCAAGAACTCAGAGGCTGTCCACCTGCGAGCAGATGGAGCAGTGTGGGCTGAGAGAGACTGAATAAAAGGTCTTTGTAGAGAAATGTCCCTTGATGATGATTTGTGCTTGTCAGTAATGAAAATGGAGAACAAACTGTTGAGAGAGCTGTACTGGTTTCCTTCATGATGAAGTGGTTTCCCCTCGAGCCGGCCGTACTAAGCAGTCAAACACAACATGCAAACATCACGTCTGTTAAGCAACAGTTTGTAAGACACGTACTGTGACATGCTCTAAACATTTTGTCACCTAATTAACACATACAGAGTCAATCTGTCATCTTAAAGGCATTTTATTGTGAGAAAACCGCTTGCTCGCTCTCGCCCACGGAGATGTGAAAGCAAGTTTTCCAACCGTAGAGAGTCCTCTCTGTTAACTGCTCGACTCACAGAGACAGGAAGAGAAACAGACAAGGCAGCGAGCAACACGCCCACGCAACAAACACTGCTCAGACCTATACATAAAGCAGCAGCGCATAATGTTTAAAACTGACTACATTACAGTACGGCCTCTAACACAAGAGGTGACCATAATAAACAAAAGAGAGAGAAAGAAACGCTTTACACTGAAAGGAAGCCAAAGAAAGTGAGGACAGAGGTGCTCTGTTTCAGCATGTTTATGGAAAAAAAAAGTGCTTTCTCTAAATATTACCACTATAAAATCTACATGTGGTCAACAACAGTCCCTGACTCTTTGCAACAATACATAATTATACATAATACATGTTCGCTGTGTGGCCTACAAATAGTGAGTGCCTCGCCTGTAGCTGCAGTACTGTGTATGAAACACACACCTCGTACTGCTGACCTCCACAGAAAACAATGCAAAGCAATACTTATTATCAGTGAGTCATTTGGTTAATTAGATGCAAAATGCTAATTTGGGTGGATAGTCGGACAAATTGATGTTATCTTGATATTATTCTGCGTCAATCATAGCGCATTAGTGCTGATTTAAAAAAGGGGAAACTTCTGGAAACGATAACAAATATTCACAAGAAAGTGTTGACACACACAGAGGGCCGAATCTGAAGTCACTTCCTGTTTCTTCCTGTATATGGTGCAGTGTGTACATTTATCTATCGTTTAGTTCTGCAGAAAATGAAGTCAGAAAAAATGTCACAACAATCCCACAATGAATGTGGCACATTTTATAAGATGTGGCTCGATGCTACTTAAAGGTGCAGTGTGTAAGACTGGGGGCCTTTATTTTCAGAATAAGGCAAACATGGAATATAATATTCATAGCTATGTTTTCATGCATGTATAATCACCTGAAAATAAGACTATTTTTGTTACTTAAAAATTATCCTCTATATCTACAGTGGGAGTGGGTCCTCTTTCATGGAGGCTGCCATTTTGAAACACCATGTTTCTACAGAAGCCCAGAGCAGACAAACCAAACTGTGACTCTGAACAGGGTCCTTAAAGTGTTGTTTCTACTTTACACTAGGAAGGTGAGGGTGATGTGAGGAGATTGCAATGTAGCGATTAGTCCACTAGATGCAACTAAATTCTACACACTGGACCTTTAAAAAAAGATGATGAGTAAGTGTCCAGAACCAAAACTGACTGTAAAGCTCAGACTCTAGTGTCTGTGGTCGCTGCTATCACGTCAGTCCTGCCTCTGGCGCCTTACTGCTAATCTAAAAATGGGCAAAGAAATAGCTCGTCAGTGGACCTGAGGCAAGGTGAATGATCATCTGTAAGAGAACCTGCCTGTCAATCAAAGCGGCCACGCAGTTAATTATACATAACTTGAAGCCTTAATATCATTTGAGGTGAGTGAGGAACAGGTAAGTTGAATAAAGATTCACCCTCAGTACAGTTGTCATGAACATGTTTATTTCTGCTGTGAAGTTGGACATTTTAACATGGGAACTTATGGAGACTGACTCGTTCTGTAGCCAGCCTCAAGTGGACATTTGAGGAACTGCAGTTTTTGGCACTAGACTTCATTTCTTAGAGAGTCACAGAGGTTGCTGCTTGGAAATTTTACATGATAAATGAGCGACTTTATTTATCATATTTAACACTTCTTTTTGCTTCTCATACTAAAAACAGCTATAGCTGTTTCTCATTTGTACATAGTTTAAGTTGTAAATCACAAACTATTGATGGACATTTTATTTGAACAGAATACATCCACTACTATATGAAATATTATTTCCATCTATTGTTTAAGCAGACATCGTGCATCTGATATGTAGTGGGTATCATGGAGTATGACTCACTGTTCAAAGAGAGAAGACACCCCCTCCAATCAACACAAGAAACCCTGGGGCTTACCTTTACTTACATTTTGTGCACACATTTTTACTCATCTATTTTCCACAGAACTCAGTCACAACCCCCAACGTGAATGTTCCAAATTCACCTTAAGAAACAAGGTGTGAATAACACGTCATAAAGGAATGAAACTAAGCACTGTGTTGTGGTGATAACTATGGGTAACAACAAAAAACATAAAGTGTGCAGATCAATAAAAGTCTCAATAAAAAGCATGATCACATCACAGGTTTTACAAACTAACACATCAGAGGACTAAAATATTCCCGTACCACCCTGGAAAATATAGTGTGTAATTGACCACAGAATTACAATCTCACTGATGTTTTAATAATAAATATATTAATAATATATATTCATCCATTCGAAAATACAACAACTGCCATTTCCACATCCTGCTCTGCACACACGTGTTTCCATCATCTGTCCTGACTGACAGTATCAATAAAGCCACTGTGTGTGTGTGTATGTAGTACTCTACGTGTAGAGCAGAGATGAGGCTGCTGTGTGGACCGTACAAGGCAGTAGCTTGATGGGGTGAAATTAAATTCTTGCTCAGGGCCTCGCTCAGGCTTGAACCAGCTGTCTGTCTCCTGCTTCATACGGCAGCTGTGAGTGGTTCACTTCCACAGGAGCGTATTAAAGTTTAAATGAAAGCGATATTAGAGGGTCAGTATGGAAGGCTGTGTAAGCCCTGTTGAGGTTCATGTGCTAACTTTATTTTTCTCTTGGAGCGCTTTAAACAGCAGTGAGTGGTTTCCAGCAGCTGATTCACGATGCTGTGCAGTCTGACAACTGCTGAACTTTAATTTGTTTCACTGGCTGCCACAGACCAACGCGACACATGTGGACCAACTGACACTGACACGTCTCACAGTCTGTCTGGTCCACTTTGCTGGTTCTGACTGCCGACATTTTTAGTGCAAAATGTGTCACGTGAAGCCTTTAACTTAAACTCAGTGTGCCGCGACACACACTGTACAGTATTTCACTGTAATAACTCAACTCTCTGCTGGTCTCATGCTGTTTATCAGCTGTCCAGAGTTTACACAGACCACAAACGGGCCCACCCATGTAAAAGGAAACACACACACACACACCACCCACTCGCGGGAAGCCTCGTTCAGCTGAGCAGTTCTGTCACTGTGGGAAATCCCATGGCTCTGTGTCCTCTGACTGCATGCATCCTCACACTTCCTGTTTACAAACACACACACTCTCTCTCACACACTCTCTCACACACACACACACACACACACACACACACACACACACACAGTGTAGATAGCACTGAGCATATACACGTGAACAGAAACAGGCTTAGTGAGGCAGGTCACCGCACATCTGCAGAGGTGAACCCACAGCACTGTGTTCCTCTCTTGTGTTTCACAGACGAACATAGGCAACAATCTGATCTGTGCTTCTCAACCTGCCCGGACTTAACGTGACACATGTGCACAAGTTGGAATCAAAAAGCGATTTTTTTTTCTCTCCGATTATTTCCTTAAAATGATTTCAGGAGGTCTAAATATTCAGAAAAACGACTAGGATCAGAGAAAAGTCTGAAAAAGCATGAGAATGATTCTGCCTGATCTTATTAAACTATTAAATTCAAAACTGGGTGTGCAGCAGTATCACTTCATAACACATAATCTATTATAAAGGTTTCATATGTTACACATAATTCAGTCATGAACTTTTTATCTTCATGTTTAGATACTATCACATGTTGTACATAGATATGTATATACTGTCATATCCACCTACCTCATGTAGATAACACATTTCATTGCACCCCCACCATTCCTTTACCCACTACAAATGTCTGTCAGTGTCTATACTGTAGATAGACACACACACACACACATATGTATATATATATATATATATATATATATAATATCTAATTCTATATATATATATATAAATATGTATATAGTTATTTTCTTTATTTTTATCTTCTTTATGTTTTATGTTTCTTAAGTTTTGTGTTCATATCTGCACCTACCTTGTCATGTTCCTTGTTAAATGTATGTCTATACCTGTATGTACAACTGAGAGCACAGTGAACCGGAGTCAAATTCCTGGTGTGTGTACACACACCTGGCCAATAAAGCAATTCTGATTCTGATCCTGACCTTCCTCCCTCTCTATGATGAATTTTTTTGTACCTCATCTTTAAGCGTGGTCACTCTAAACACTTCAAACTCTTTGCTGTACAAATCTCTTCAAACCCTGGCCCTTAGTTTGTGGTCAAGTGTTGCAGATCTGGATCATCCAATCTGTTTTTTAAGCCACATGAGACTGTGGTCATCTTAAACAGCTCCTTCATCAACAGACTGCTGCTGCCACCATGTAAGAAGGAGCTCTAGCACAGGTCCTTCATTCCAACAGCTGTTACACTATTTACGGTAATTTAACTGAACTTACTTATGAGTCATTTCTGATCCATCTTCTGTATACAAGCTACTGTGACAAGTGAATTTACTATTTACATCTGCACATTTCCTGTATATGTCTTATAAGAAATCTTTTTAATGATGTTTCTAATTCCAGATTGCTTTTGCCATTGGCTTGTAAGAAGGTGGGAAACCTCTAACCTCTGTTACTGCCAGTCATTACTGCACTTCAGTGACTTACAGACACCTTCATAAACGGTGCCTTGTTAGAAAGTGAAACCCAAACCACTTCACAGCTAAGAGAAAAAAATCTTCAGATGAACTCACTGCTCCTTTTTATGAGTCCACCATGGACTGGAGTCATTTTTTCCTGTCTTATCTAGGAAATATTCTACTTTTTATCTTTAGAAAAACTGCACAGATCACAAGTGAGTTTCAAAATACAGTAACCTGTGTGTGCTTTAACAAAATTAGGAAGTGTAACTTCACCAAAATAACTTATTGTGACCTAAATCTTATTCATATATTTTAACCTAACCTGAACCTAAAAACAAAAAAAAAAAACCCCAAACTGTGCTAATATATATGAAAATATACATGTGATGTGGTGATGTTATGAAAAACTGGCCCAGCACTGTATGTACAAGTTGTAAAAGCATCTTCTCCTTAGCTTGTATTATGAATTATGAAGGTAGAAAGTCAGACAGACTGATGTGAAACATATCTACCATTCACTAACTGTACCATCTGTACAGAGCTCATATTATCAATTATAAAGATATAGGTCAGGCAGAAATGTTAGTAGTTTTTAATGTTACCATTCACTAACTGGCTGACATGCCAGCAGAGCAATGTCTGACGGCGCTCTGTGCACTGTGTTCCACAGTGTGCTGAATGGGTGGCTGCTCCTAAGCTGCTTTAGCAGCTCTGGTCGTGTTGGCAGAAGTGTGTGTTTGTTCTCACAGACTTTGTTTCTATACTGAGCCAGCATTGTGCTGTGTGTGGCGGATGGGGATACAAACTTCCGTCCTCACAATAATAGAACTGATAATCTTTTTCCTGTGTTACTGTACATTGTTCCAGAGTCTCCAGGCAGACAAAGGAGCACTCATATACACTGCACTTCAGCTCAAACGGGTTACTTAAGATCAAGTCCACATAAAGATATTTTTAGGATTTAAGCTGCTGTTGGCTTATGTTTTGTGCCAACTCGTGACAGTTTTAAATATGCAGGCTTTTCTCCACAATGTTCTTTTTTTTGCCTCCTTGATAGCATTTTCTGGCCGGGATGTTAGCAGACGCACTAACACCATGAAGCACTATGAACACATTAAATCATGTGCATTTCTGCAGGGATGACTAAGTTTAGCATGCAGGCATGGGGATGTTTCACACTTTACATGATGGGACATTTGCTTATGGACCACAAGAATGTCACACTTTAACTTCTGATGTTATAAAATATAATGTGCCCCAAAGTGTGCATTATAAATGAAATGCAAAAGACATAATTCAGTAAATGTTTCATAATTTTTATGTTCATATCAGTTTTCATTGTAGAAATTGTTAATGACTAAATAACTAATGTTAGCTGATGCTAACTGCTAATGTTAGCTGGTGTTAATGACTTACGTTAGCCGATGTTAACTGCTAATGTTAGCTGGTGTTAATGACTTACGTTAGCCGATGTTAACTGCTAATGTTATCTGGTGTTAATGACTTACGTTAGCCGATGTTAACTGTTAATGTTAGCTGGTGTTAATGACTTACGTTAGCCGATGTTAACTGCTAATGTTAGCTGGTGTTAATGACTTACATTAGCTGATGTTACCTGCTAATGTTAGCTGGTGTTGGCCAATGTTAACTGCTAATATTAGCTAGTGTTAATGACTTACGTTAGCCGATGTTAACTGCTAATGTTAGCTGCTGTTAATGACTACTACTATTATTTATTTAATATTGACCACTTTGGGGTTCCATACAAAGTTGGTAATAAGACTATGCAACATCCTAACTGCATTATATGTTTATGACGCCAGCACAATCTTAACAAAAAGCAGTATAAGCTTCACAAGTGTACTATTTATTGCAGGGCTCTTGAAGTACACTGTTCCAGAGTTTGGATCACACTTTCTTTCTTGAACACAAAGTTCTGCAGTGAAGTGACTCGTGCTTGTGGGCCAGCTTTGCCTCCAGGAGATGTTTGTCAAGCTAATACTCTTATATGCTCAGTAATAAGAGGAGATTCAGCCCGTTTGTTATTCATGGTGAAAATTAACTCTGCTTTAGAGCCCTTTGCTGGTGTCTTCAGGGAAACAATAAGCATGTTTTCTCAACACATTTCTGTGTTGTTTGTCCTCCTGACTCATTAATCCTAATTGGTCCTTGTTGGAGAAAGACTACAAACACTCCAGCCGCTCAAACCCACAGAGAGTATTTAGTGTTCAGACAGCTTACTCACTGATCCGAGTCCAGTTATGTGCACACATTCCTAAATAGATAAACTAGTTCACATGGAAAACAGAACAATATCTTTCATATTGTTCCGTTAGAAGACAGGGATCTACATTTTTCTATTCGCCCCTCATTACTGTTTAGAACACTTCATTTCTGTCATCATCACTGCTATAAACAAAATCTGTCAATGTGTACCCCAACTTCTGTCCAGAAATATAATCTACATATCATGGTTACAGTGAGGCCCGTCACATTTAAACCAATACATGAAGATTTAGATTTAACTTGGTTTAAAAGCTAAAAGCTTTTATCAGGTGTACTTTAATATGGTGCTGTAGACATATAACCAAAACAACAAGCTAAAAGGGTCTAAAAAGCTGGAGCTAAAGAGTCCAGTGATAATCCTTTAAGGATTCATCATTGTGAGTGACTTCTTTCACTTAACATGGGGTTTGATTCGTTGTTAAAATTGATGCGGCTTTAAGTTATTTAAATTACTACTCGCTATCCACTCAAGATGATCAGCTCACAGAGATGAACAGGTTCAGCTGTTCACACCTCAAACAACAAACAATGAATTTTTAAAGGTTATGGTTAGATGACACCATCACAGTTCACCAACAGCCCGAGGAAGAAAAAAAAGCTCTTCATGACGAGGGTGAGAGATAAACTGCTTCTAAGATAATCACAGAGAAGATTATTCTTCTCAGTTAAATGCTGGCCCTCCATCACACACTGATATATTATATTTAAACATAAATTATGCCTGCATTAAATAAAGTGCAGTAATTCTGTTTAGGGAGCAAGTTGTCACATTTAAAGTTCAGGTGCATTTTTCAGTACTGTCTATCTTCTGTTAGTGAAAAAATATTAAAAATATAGAAATATTAGTCTGAAACACAAATACAATGACTCAGGACAACAGTATGAGATCTTGACAGTAAGATAACAGTATGGCACAGTTATTATTATCATTAATATTACTTTCAATGGAGTAATTGAATATTTTTATAGAAAAATGCTAATACAGTAGGATTTAATACTGCAGATAAGCAAATTGAACTACTCATACTCAACTTTTCTTACCACAGTACACCACTGCAACCCTACTTTGCTTTTTGTTGTACATGACAGTTATGTTTAATTCTCGTCCTGATCAATAATTTACTGTACAACAAAGCATTAAACAGCGCTCCTCTTAACTGGAGCATTTAACTCAATTGTCCTCATCAACAGATGGAAGCTGATGCATGAACTATAACATGATAACCTAAAAGAGTCACAGTGGAGTATGACGACATACAACTTATTTTTCAGTGATGAGAAATATAAAAGATAGTATTATAACGACAATATAAAGAGAAAATATTTCAAAACAGTGTCAATTATTTGCATTTGATAGTCTGTGTATTATGGTTATTAGAATGCCAAAAGAAACACACAGTAGTGAAAGTAACGTTGCTGCTTGCTCCACGGTGAAGGAGTTGGTCCCCAAAAGAGGAACGACTTCAGCCATGTGGAAGTGGTTTGAAGTATAAACCACAGTAATATGCAATAAAACTTTGCACATCAAATTATTTTAGGTTCCATGTCACACACTCGTCTTTCACAAAGACCCTTATCCAACAACAAACCAAATGTTCTGCTCTGCATACAGACCAGCATCTAACAGTATGAACCTCACCAACATATTAACAATGCACCAATTCACCTCAGTTGACACATGGTAAGCCTGATTCAGTGTATAAATAAATACTAAAAATAAATAATAAATAAAGTACATTATCTATCTATATCTGCACGCTATCTATACGTTATTCTTCTCATCCTATTTTAAGATTTTAATTGTTTCAAAGCTAAACATTGTCACAAATAAACAATTAAAAAATCCACAGTCACTTACAATGAATTTTGAACAAATCATAAATATAGAAACTAAATGAACTCGTTTTTCGTCTCAAGATTAAAATAATCACAGGTCTTTTCGTCTTCCTCCACCCTGTTATATATTTAAATAGTTTGAGTAGGCAGAGGAAATACACCACATCTCATCTGTGATCTGAAAATTATTATTAACGTACTACCTACTCAGATTCTCACTGTGCTCTTTTCGGTTGATTTGTTCCTTATTATCGATTCTAAACACAATAATTATTATGTCATAAAAATACTGTCACATGCTTATTGTTTAGATACATAAATACATCATTATAAATCATCTGTCATTATGATTATGTTGTAAATAAAGACCTTGTTCAGATTTTTCTCTAGTCACATAAACCAGCTTTTACGGCTGACACGTGAATCAATTTTGATGATTGATGAGATAAATTTAAAGGCGCAGGGTTTAGAATTTTGTGACGTCTAGTGGTTATGCTTATTATATTCCATTTCTGCTAATAAATTAAATATCACACTGGACCTTTAAGATAAATATAAAGTTGTTTACTGATGTCACATTTAGTTTTTTGTTTTTTTTGAAGGCCAACCTGTCGATCACTCAGATTGACTATTTTCTCGCCTAAAGAGAACATGAAACATATTTTCATTGCTGGTTCATGGTAAATAATAACCATGATGAAGTACATTTTATTCCAGTGCTTCTGAGAAGTGACCACACTGTCAGATAAGTTTTGAAGTTCAGAGTATTGATTTTTAAAGTAGACTTTAAAATGATCAATATATCGATAATATATATATATATATATTGACTCGGTAAGGATCCCGTCTTCTCTCGTGATCATACACTCTATTTATTATTATTGCTGTGTCTAATGTTCCTTTGGCCATCTCCATGAAAGACTTTCCCTGTCGAGAAACAGTACTCTGCATTACATGCAGATTAGATATCATGTAACATTAGAAGTCAAGTGCAGTCACGGCGGAGCTGTTTTATCTCGACATCAGCTTGGTCATCCTGAGTCTCAGGAAACAGAAATGCATTCTGTTTTTTTAAATGTGTGTTATCTGCAGAGGACGACAAACTAAGACGAGCTGAAAATGTAAAAATTCATCACTTCATCGGTCTGAAATCCATAAATATTGAGGGGCGCAATCAGTCTTTGCTGTCTGCTTCTACGAAACGCTCATTAACACCGGCAATATCCACATCCAATAAGGTCTGTAATTAAATGTCTCATCAAATCTATTTTCCTCCCCAATCATTTCAATCCAGCAGGATTACTGGAGCGCGGTGGGAGGGAGAACGGAGCAGGAAGCCGGTCCAAGATGGAGGAGCTTCCTGTCGTGTCCCTGTGAAGTGAATGTGAGACAGCAGGAGGACGCTGGCTCCTGGAGCCGCTCCAGTCGCTGTGTTGGCGAAGGTACTACAGGCACAGATGGCCCAGTCATCACTGAACACACACACACACACACACACACACACACACACACACGTAAAAGCCCCTGACAGAAGATGACACATGAACATACGCACATGGAAACAGCAGCAAATAAGTACCAAGCACATTAGTGTTCAGCCACCCACAGACTGAAATATGTGAATGAACACACACACACACACACACACACACACACACACACACACACACACACACATCCACATCAAACTGGTCATGAGATTAAACGCCACATCAAATCTACTTTAGTTCCTGATCCTTTCAACACTGTAGTGCCCTCCTTTAGACAACCAAAATAAAAACAGCAACTGTGTTCACAGATTGTGTGTGTGTGTGTGTGACAGTGGAACCATGGGACAAGGACACATTCCTCTTTTTTTTTCAGATCTGATTCCACTCAGTGCCCACCAGGCAGCTGCACGGTGTTTGAACTTGCACAGTGAGACTTAAAGAAACTGAGAGAGGGAGAAAATAAATGTTTCAAATGTGCCGGAGAGTTCAGAGAGCTGGTTCATGAGCAGGGGGGAATGAGGCAAGGCTCTGAATAATGATGGTCTGAAGGCTGATATTGATATTTGTGGAGAGAAGTGGACTGCAGCAGCAGAAGGCTGCAGTTTCATGACGATATTTTCAGACTAAAAATGGATAAATTAATGAACGTCAGGGTGGAGAAACATCATCATGCCTCCCTACAGACAATTCCATAATAAATATTTGATATTGTATCGTATCATATAAGAAGGAACTTCCTGGGAGCCTTCTGAGTAAATTGTAGTAAAGAGTAATAAGTTGCTTCTAACCAGGTCCGTCCTGGATGCAGCTTTAGGGTTTTAGGTAAAGGCCGAGCTCAGGCCCAATCAGATCTACTACAGCCACTTTCTGTGATGAATACAGGCAAACAAAGGCATTTGCTGCAGTCTACTTTCACAGTGAGCAAATATTTGGAACTGGTTATTTATTTACCTGAAGCGGGTAAATGTCAAATATTCATGTTCTGGCAAGACGACCTCAACAGCAGCACGGTCACACATTCATAGAGACACTTTTCACTGTCATTTGATGAACTCTACGTTTGTCCAAATGTTCTACTTAAGATGTTTAAAATGTCTCGGTGACAATTAATCGCTTGCCATTGTTGGTGAATAAAATCTATCTGACGTGACTCGGGCAAATTTTTCGTTCAGTCCATAGACTTTATATAAAACATGGATGTAGTCTCTGCAAAGCCCCCCCACAGGTTTCTGAAGAGCCGTTGTGAAGTTCAAGTGTGGAGGCTCTGGCTGTCGCCATCTTGGCAGTGCTGCCAGTGCTGAGCCTCCGGTTTATCTAAAAATGGGCAAAGGCTTGCAGTGTGGGAGGAGCTCAATGAAGCCTGGTTGCTCAAACAAGACTCCTTTAATGACACCCACCTGTCAACCAAAGCGGCTATGCTATTAATTATGCATAACTTTAAAGTCTGTATATAACTTGAACAGATAAGTTATACAAAAATTCAAACTCAGTACAGTTGTCACAAATTGGACATTTTAATGGCTTTTGTAGTCGACCCATTGAGACTGCACTTTTTGGCATTTTAACATTGGCTTAATTTCACAGCCACAGAAGTTGCCACTTGGTTTAGTCACATTTGTCGACTTCCTTCCCCACTCTCTAACATATTTGACAGGCATATTGGGAAGTTACAGCAAATAGAAGCAAGCAAGAAAACACGAATAAAATGATGTATTTCTCTGAATAATGTAATGCAAAGTTCACATCTCAAGAATATATACAAGTTTAGTTGTTTTTAGACATTTTAGTGCAGAAGTGTGACATATTATACCTTTAAGAACCATTCAGCTGAACAGCTACTATACAAATAAATAGAAATACTACAGGCTTTAAAAGAAGAGCACAAAATTGGTGATTAGCTGATAAACTGATATTGTTGGCTTTATAGTGTGGTTAGTTAAACCCCTGTGTTCTTGATCTTCTTTAACTGTAGTTAAACAAATAAGACAACGGCTGCCTAAAGAGAAGTCCCTGTGGCCTATATCAGATAAAATGACTCATTTACATATGAGGTTTTACTTCACACTTGGTGTGAAACATGGTGAAATTCTGTTATTACTGAGCACAGTAGACCGTATTGTGCTGAGACCTTTAAAATGAAAGTCTCTTCGAGGTCGTGTTATTTGTCATTAATCAGCTGGAGGGAAACCAATGTCTGCATGAATAGAGTTGGAGTAAAGTACTCTATCAGAGCGTATTCTGCTATTTGGGGGAAATCCCAGGAGGTTTGATGTTTCATTACTAGATGAGATTATGTAGATATTCAAGGTCATGGAATACTCAATACATGCAGTAGTGTTAGAAATAAATTGAACATAATGAACTATATGGTGGCACGGTACCGTGGTTGGCATTGTTGCATCACAGCAAGAAGGTTCTGGTTCAAATGTTCTGTGGCTGGGGCCTTTCTGTGGAGTTTGCATGTTTACGCTGTCTTCCTCCCACGGTCTGAAGAAATGTAGGTTCATTTGTGACTCAAAATAGGGCTGAATGTTACGTTAGCTCGCTAAATATCGCCTCTCAGTGAGCATATACAGTGAAGTTGACATGGATTTTATAATATATATACATCCATTTCCTCTGAACAGTCCCATCTCAAACAGATTTGTTGACGAGGTTAGATGGAGACAACTAGATGCTGTCTGCACAGTGTGACAGAACTTCTTTCTCGCAGTTCTAAAAAGAAACTGGGCACATTTTCTTTGTCATAGTGCCAGCCGTACTTGCATAACATTATTAGGTTCCTGAAACTGTTGGATACATGTTGTAATTTCTCTCTCATATTACTTGGAATGCGGTCTGTACTGCAAAAAAATACATGCCAACCAGAAAACTTAATATTTCAGAACGTATAACTGGAACAAACACATTTATTTCTCTGCACAATTGTTGGAATGTAATTTCTTCGACACAACTACCTTACAAGATGGATCTTGCACCAGTTCTAGTCTTTACATTTCTACAACTATGTAGAGCATCATTCAAAAGATTCATCTATTTTACAATTGCCCTCATTAATGTCCAATTTGGAACACCCAGTTCCATTTGTGCTGCAGACTCTGACACACTAATCTTAGTATTTCATCGGCTTCTGACAAGTCTCACCCTGAGTGTAACACGACCGACCAACAGAAGAACGAGCAGTGATAAGGAAGAGAACCCTCACTGGCTTCCCACCCACGCACATGTCCGTTTGCATCTATCGAGAATCGAGTCTTCGCGAGTGGTGGATGGGAAATTGACACCATTCACCCCTCACTCCCCTTTTAAATGCTTTGCCTGACAATAAGTCGTGATTCCAGGTTGACTCCTACAACAGCCAAGTCCTGATGCAGCTGTGCTACACATACAAACATGTTCCAAAGAGTCCAAAACTCGGAGGAATCCAGCTGTAGGACAAACTCACTCACTGACTTCTTACACAATGCGCTGCTGTACATCTTTATAATGTTGACTACAATAATCATAAGGATGATGCACCAAGTTGTTTAGCATTTGACTGTGATATGGTTCAAGGATATGAATTGTATGACAGATTATCAATGAATAACTCCTTTTGGTCAGAATGACAAACTTTAATAATCGTCTTCTCCATTCGTATCATGCCCAATCAGAGGTGCTCTGGTAACTATCAAATTATGTTTGATAAGTCTGCCATCAAAGCACTGAACTAAAGAGAAAGACGCAGTGTGAGAGTGATGCAGGACTGTTGTGGGTGCTGTGGGGGTTTAGCAGAGGACAGCTGTCAATCCGAGCAGCCTGCAGGCCTACAGGAAACCTGCTGCTGGCTCAGCAACTGTAGGCAGACAGCTGTCCTGGGAGCTGCTGACTGAGGGCGAACACATACACGCTGCCATTTATCAGCAAAGAATATCTTCACTAGCTTAACCACAGCTAGTGGAGTTAACATGTTCCATGGCCATTAAGTCAACATGTCTATTTCAGAACAGGAAGAGCTATGAACAGGCAGTAATTGTATGTGTCATGTATGTTGTGTGTGTTTTTAAATCCGCAAAATTCTAATTATTACTTGAAGTTCATCTGGCGTGTAGTAGTCACTCTACCTCGAGAAACCGTATGACAATAAGATCTAAATTTGTGTGTGCCAAAAATGCAGTTCCTCAAACGTCCACTTGAGGCTGGCTTTAGAAGTGAGTCAGTCTCCATAAGTCCCCATGTTAAAATGTCCAACTTCACAGCAGAAATAAACATGTTTACAGCCTGGTACAAAAAACAGTTTTGGGCTCTATAGCTAATTTCCCCGTTCATGACAACTGTACTGAGGGTGAATTTATATACAACTCACCTGTTCAAATGATATTAAGACTTAAAGTTATGCAGAATTAACAGTGTGGACGCTTTGATTAACAGGTGGGTGCTGTCACAGGTGTCTTGTTTGAGCAACCATGCTTCATTCAGCCCGCCTCAGGTCCACCATCGATGCCAGTGCCAATAGATGGCGGAGGCAGAGCTTAACAATGGCTCTTCAGAAACCTGTGGGTGACGTCACGGTTATGCCGCCCATGTTTTATCCTGTCTATGGTGTAAACACACAAAAAACACAATGCATTATTAATGTTTTTGGAATACAACAATTACTTAAAAGACAATGCAATTATCAGCCTCAAACCAAAGATGTTAGCATCCTACTGACTATTAGCATCAGCCTTCAAAATCCATATAACTCAAATCTCAATGCTAACTGACATCTTGACTTCTGCTCATGTGCCTGGAGTCAAATGATGACGAGGAATGATGACAGAAATCAAACGCGCCACAATTTGCCTATAACAACAAGGTATTTGAATAAACTATAATTAGCAGAGGGTCTTCTTATAGGAGGTAATAGACATCCCTTCTGGGTAATCTGTAATGCAAACCTTGGTGCATCAGCCAGTTGCACTACTTTGACTTTCACACAACCACAGTGAGATATCTGAGTGGGGACAATGGCCCTATAATCTGATAGTGCTGTCTGTTTGCCTTCTTCCGGACAGAGCTTCAAATGAACCACGATATGATCACCGAGCTGCAGTGGAAGTGCACCCAGTGAATGACGGCAGCTATATCCAGACAGTGATGCACTTCTCCTATTTCAGGAAGGAGACTAATGACATTTATATGACCTTGTTAAAGGCTCCCTATTGAGGCAGACGTAACGATGACACATCAACTGTAATAATAGGCAGACATCATTTTGATTTCTTACAATCATCTTCAAATACTCCTAAAGACCAATTTGTGGAGTCAAAGAGTGAAAAAGCTCATATTCATGTGCATTTCAAAGATACAGGGCTAAAAAAACAAGAGAATGACTCAATAATTCATGAGTTACCAACTCCACAGCACTTTACAGTTCCCGTTGCCGGGATATACTCTATATATGCAGCTCTTGCAGATGTAGCACACGACGTGCTGCATGTTTTCCTTTCTTCCTTTAAATCAGCAAATATGCAGCCCTCCAGCTGAGCTGTACAGAAAATACATTTCCTATGTAGACAGCTGTTGAAAACACACTCAACACTAAATCATCATTGAGAAAGCGCTGTGGAAATATGGCACTGTAAATGCAAATGCGCTGGGTGTTGGTCTGTCACAGTCTTGTACATATGGGCCCAGATGATACAGAAGTTGTGCATTAGAGTTGTCAGTGTAACAGCATAGAATTTTATGACCATTACAGTCATTGTAAAAAAAACACATTATCGACACAGGAAGTGAGTGGGCGTTAATTTGAAAGAAGAACTTAAATCTTACTATATAAACTGAGCTGCTGTATGTTGATTTAACATAAGTGCATACATATCCTGCATCACATCTCTCTCAGACTTTAATAAGTGAACACTGCATTGGATCAGAAACTTCAGCAAAAAAAAAAGTCCAGTGTTATCTATAGAAGTGCCAGGAGGCAAACTTTGTTAAGTGTTATAAAACATCTTTTGGATCTGGTCTACTCTAGTGGGGGTATAGCAAAAATATGATGACTTTAATTATGGAGCCAAAACTTTAGATCTTAAGATACAGATCACATCACACTAATAAGACAGCAGTGGGTACAATGAAAGCAGACTGTGGCGAGGCAACGAAAAGCTTTTCACATACTTATCTGTCTCTTTTCACTGCTTTTAAGTCTCTAGATATACTGACTACAAGACGGGAATAAAATGTTGAATTAGTAGAACTATTGAACATTTGTGATCTGAAGTCTAAAAAACATAGGATGAAGATTTTACACTTGAAGCGATGCTATTCAACCATGGAGTCCAAAGTCTTAATACACTGATCGATCAATAACACTGTTTTTGGTGGTAAATCGCAAGAACAAAGAAATGTGTGTGTGTGTGTATATATATATTATATAATTATATATATATATTAAATATATATATATATATAATTTATCTATTCTCTGTTCTCGCCTCAAAACATTTTGAATATTTCCAATTTCATAATGTGGGTAAAGCTAGCGTACCTAAAATACTGACATCTGTTCAGCATAGCAATTATGGTAAAATTACACCACTGCATTACAGTATAAGCTAAAGCATTTTAGCTAACAAGCTAATGCTAACAAAGTTAGCCAGCTAACAAAAACAACAAAACCAACTGTGCATACAGAGAGATGTCGGCGTCGGACTGAGAATAAATTCTGATATGTCATGATGACACATCTATTTCTGAGCAACATTAGTCTGACCTGGGATCTGATACTGACTATACTTTCTGTCTTTAGTGACGCTGCGTCTCTCTCTCTCTTGGCTTTCCAAGCAGCTCGGTCAGTATTCTCGTCAAAACAAGCATGACTCTGCTCATTTAGTGTCTAATTGATCACCACATTAAGAGTTAGCTGACATGCACAAGACTGTCATCCGCAGAGTCAGTGGAGATGCACCTTGTGACTTCCTGGAAGCTTTTCTTCTCCCCGGACAGAATAATAATGTGCTTGATCGATTTTGTCTTGAGAGTGATTTAACCTGTCGATAGACAGCAGACCTGCAGACATTTCCTGCTTCCAAAATGCAAGTGTCAGTTAATAATAACAGCAAGATGGATGTTTTATTATCAGTAATATGTACTGTGACTGACTGTGTTCCTTTATTTATTTAATTAAGAGACATTTCAACTGAAATGAAATGACAATGCTGATATAAGACACCTTTATTATTCAGTGTTCTGTGGAATTTTATTCATCTGAGAAAGTGCACAGTGTAACCCATAATAATGAAAAATATATTATATAGAGGAAGATGGTGTGGTTCATGGTAGATGTCATTTAAGTATAATGATTCTTTTTTTATTTTATTTTGTAATTTAAATTAGCATCATCATTATTTTTTATTATTATCATTATTATTTTAACAATCCATTTGGCTTCACATGTTTAACATAAAACAAAATGTTCATGCTTATAAGAGATATGTTTCCTTCGCTCAAAAATCTGAATAAATTGCAGTATCGGACAGCTACTGGTAGAATCACAATACATATTTATTCAGCAGTATCATGATCGTATCGATTCGGGAGATAACCAAATCGTCTCAGCTCTACCAAATACCGGACTAACATTAGTTTTATATACTGGTCCAATGTGAGGCTTGGTGTCATACTAATTCTGGTCCCGGTCCTTTTGTATTCTTAGTTTGGGGAATATAAACATGTTTTAATGCTTCTTTAAAGATTCATCATGAATGTGATTCCTCTACATAAATTTGATTATATGTCTTGAATATTTCTCATTAAATATTTCATTCTTTTATTCTTGACCATGACACAATGTGCTTTGTACTTCAATGTACTTCAGTATGTAATCTGCCACTAGTCTGTCTCTCACATCAAAACGATAACAAAAGACGTGGTTTGATGATGTCATGAAGTAGCTTGGGATCATAGGAGTTGTTGTCTTCAACAACCACCACTGCTGATGAAAATGTATCTAATGTGATGAGGCAGAAAGTGTTCATGGAAGATAACGTATTAAAAATTGATTTCATGCTATGTTTAGTCATCTTCGTTCACTTCCTTCCTCACTCTTCCTCAATCCCTACGTGTGTGCCTGGATGTTATAACAACAAGAGAGGAAGAAAACATGCCATTACCTGAATAAAATGACGGATTTCACTGTTTGGATATTGTTGAAAACATTTTGATAATGCATGTACACAACTCAACAAAATAAATGTTTTATTTTTATTATTTTTTTTTACACATTTTAATGTAGAAATGTGCTATCTATTAAAGGGGGCCATTACTAAAATGTCTGGACCTGACAGAAACGAGCGAGCCATACTGAACACATATGATGATGATATGAGAAGTCATTTTGGATTCAACAACATAGATAGAAAAATTAAACTGTGTCACAGTGACATTAGTTTGTCAGTGTAGCTGAGGAGGAACTGTACATACAGACTAGAATAAGGCTGAAGTTGTTTTTTTTATTAATACATACATGTTGTATGTGTAGTATGTGACTGGACTGGATTGCAGAAAATGTTCATATCAAGTAGCTGCATGCACGTCTTGAATAATACGTAACCAGTCTAGTTGGAAAGATTTCCTCATTTTGACCAGGAAAAATATCAAAATAGGTTTAAGGTGCTACACACTGCTGCTTCAATACCCAGTCCTGGTTGAATCAACACCTGGAGCTCAACTTTTATATGAAAAAACTTTCATTTTCATATTTCTGCCACATTGTATTAAAGTTTAAATCCTTCTTCACTGATATGACTAAACTCTATTATATAAAACCAGACAGCATCTACTCTAGTAGCGATGCAGGGATGCCCCCAAACCAAAACAACTGTGTGACTAGAAGAGCAGATAAATTTAATCTTTCTACACAAAAATAATCCTTTTACAGCAGAACCAGGACACCTGAAGTTGGTCAGGAAATTTAGTGGGTCAACCTCTTCAGACAGAATAAAGAGGGAGACAGACGGACAGAGAAAGGGAATTAATAAGTGGCCATGTCAAGGCCAAGCAGTCATGGGCTGATATAAAAGAGGTTGTGGCTTCCCTGAGGGAGTGTGTTCTAGGCCAGTGCTGGTCTGCCTGGGGGCCTATCATCATCTGCTGTGTCCATTCAGCAAACCACAGCACACTTCCTCCGACATACACACAAACACACTTGATGTGTGACATCTGTCTGGGTGAAAGGGGTGGAAAGATTCCCAAGGTTAAGTGTATGAACTGGTGAGATTTGCCCCTGCACTTCATTTCATGTGGACAAAAATACTTTGACTAATTAATATGACACCGTACTGATTCTACCGTGGACGTTTATGAAAGGTTTTCCATCTGCTGCTCTGACCGGCTTGTGTCAGAGAGGTCGTTCCTTGGAAAATCTTCTAGTACACAGGAAGTAATATTTTCCTTGTTTTTTTTCGAGTAAGAAGTGGAGCTTCTGGTAGTAAATGACAGACACCATGCATAGAGAATGACGTGACAGTAATTGATCACCATAGCATTTGACAAACAAATGATCTCTAGGAGTTGCAGTGCAAGCTAGACTGATAAAATGTATACACATTGGGGATGCAACAGAATTATTTTCACGGTACGAGAATAATAGAAAATATCATGGTAAAACAATATAGGGTATAAAATATTATCATCAGTTACAATGACCCTTAAAAAAACCCTAATGCAGTGTAATTCAATACCACAGATGTAAATGTTCACAATATTATTGAGGTCAAATTTCATACCATGGTGTAGTGTACTGCTGCAAGTAGAGCAATGTACAGAAATACCAAAGATATGTTTGTGACAGTTAAGAAACAATATCATCATGACGTAGTTTGTTTCATAACAGTACAGATTTAGTTCATTTTTCTAAGAACCTTTAGTAAGGGACCCGTCAGTCAGGCAGTAAAATGCTCTGATAAACCCAACGGACACTGCCTGCTCAGCACCGAACTGTTCGCATCTACATCGTGAACACCTTGGAGCGTTTAGCAGCTGAAGATAAACGGACATATAGAGATGATAACATTCAATGTTTTTGTGTTTTTTGGCTTGTTCTGATGACCCTTTAAAACAGCCACAGTGCTAGGCAGTTAGCATTTAGCACGTTAGCCGACAGCAGACATCTTATGGACATAAAATGACACTGTGTGTTTTAAGGGTGACAAACACTCTCCAGTATTGCAGCTGTTACATTATCATAATTATGTGCTGCCCCAGAAGCATGTCCCACTCCACTGCTTCAGTGTCTTTTCAATCAGTAACCTATAATCAGAGCCAGGAATCCATTTCAGTGTGTACACTGATTCGCGAGGGATGGGTCGGACACCACGGACCTTTGGGGCCATTGGCAGCTGAGCTAGCATGGCTACTGCTCTTTAGCAGATGTGATTTTAGCAATTTATCCATTATTCCTCAAATTGATGAGTAAGGCTGCAGCAGTGTAGAGTCCCTCCATCTCTGCTAAGCCCCACGGGAGCTTATATCAGTAAAAATATGAATGGTATTCAATGGTTCAATGGCAAGAGATTTTTTTTTTCTGATTCCATTTGAATTGTGATGTGAATTACACATATGTCTGTCAATTTTAAAAGGTAATGTTGAAAGTCAAAAAAGTCGCAGTCTGTCATTAAGATAGTAAGGTACCATTTAGTGTGTGAAACCACTTAAGTGAGCTAGATCTCGTCTCGTCTCGAATAATATTCAAAGCCAACAAGGCACATTTCGCTTTGACCTTCCAAAAGAGAAAAAAAATATTAAAAGTGGTTAAAATCATTACATGTCTGGACATGTTAAGAGCTGCAGCTATTTGAAAGCAGAGCTAGTCAGTTTTGTAAGAGCTAGCAAGCTTACAGAGAAACAAAGTCAGACTTTGTCTGTGTAGTCTTGCTAATTGCGTATGTTCAGTTTTCTTAAACAGCGACTTTCTTAATTGGCAAAATTATATTTTAATTTTTTGACAAACGTAATATGTGTAATTCACGGCACAGTTCAAACAGGATAAAAAAAAAATCTTTTAATTATTTTTCTCGCCATTGACTAATGACAATATTTCTTCCGAAGTCCCAAGATAAGGGACTTACCCTGGCTCTATACAGATAGGTATAGATGTGGTATGAAAACGTACTGTATTGTACTGTCTAAATTATATTCATTCATACATTGCTTATTTAGAATATTGAATTTCAATTAAATGTTATTTATAGCGCCAAATCATAACGGAAGTTATCTTTAAAATACAACAGACACTCAACAGTTCCCACCACGTGCAAGCACTTTGTGACGGTGGCAAGGAAAAACTTTTTTTGAAAAAAAAAAAAAAGGCAGAAACCTCGAGAACTATGTTCATAATATTGAATTCTACTATATTAGTGTAATCCTTAATTTTTTTTTAGGATCTATTATTATTATTGTATTATTAATACACAACGTTTGTTCAAAACTTCTGTTTTCAGTCCTTCATTGTAACTGATGATTATAATAATTGTGATAACGTACCATTATACCGTGATATTTACCAAGATGGTTATCATGCTGGGCTGTTGCAACCCTCCTGGTAAACACCACATACACATTTTAAATTTGAACATATCTCATAATGCCAAATGCTATCAGTTGCACTGCGTACTGGTATCTGTTTGTAAAGTCCAGTCTGCTGATGTTACAGTACAATGTTGTGTTTATAGGGGAGAGCCTGTAGCCGACAGGACGGATGTGAACTCACTGATCTGGTCCAGTCAGACAGTCCCTCCATTCAGTAACAGAGGAGGACACACAGGCTGAACCGTATGACACAAACACAGTCATGACTTCAGGACTCCTGACTCCAGTTTACTCAATGACAGCTCCTCAAGAACATGGCTGAAGCACCAGTTTCCTACTGAACACAGATGTGACTCAACTAATATGGACTAAAACTACAATGAGTGTAGTTTATTCAGATGAACAGCATTTTCTAGTAAAGCTTTAACACACTCTCCATTGAAAGCTACAATTTAAATTATAGTTAGGAGTGAAAAATGGAAATATGTACAATACACTTATGGGGCGTTTTTGCTGTATTTAATTTGATGTTTCACTTCACTTAATAGTTTTTATGTATTTCATTCAGCCGTGTCACACTTTATTATGCTGTTTTTATGTATTTCATTCTGCTTTATCATACTCTTTTATACTCTTGAGTAATATACCGGGAATTCCAGCTAGCTGCTCACAGCGAAAAACGATGCGGGGAGACGGTGAGTGATGCTGCGTGTGACCCGTCCGCTAACGGAGCGCCCATAGCAAACGTTACCGTTACTCGCTGCTCACACACCGGCCATGTCCATGTCATGTTTCCCCGCCGGACGACCTCTGACATACACGTAATCCTCCAACACACACACCCACCCACCCACACACACACACACGCACACACACACACACACACACACACTATGTTTATGTCCGGCTACTTACGCCCTTGGTCTGGGGAAGCCCATGGATAACAGCACGTCCAAGTTTGAGCCACATTTCACTGAGCCCGGCCGGTTCTGTCGGAGCCTCCGAGGGATAATTTTACTGTAGAGGTCCTCTTTGGCAGCCATGGTCACCCCAGTCCCGCTTCAAGCCTGATACAGTCCACCACCAGACCTCCGGCTAGTCCATGAGCTACGGCTGAGCCTGCATGAGTGAGAGAGGTAACAGCGAGTAGACGAAGCGGAGCTGAGAGCAGCGCTACGCGGCCAGGCAGAGCTCTGCTACTCCGCCCACTGGAGGAACCAGCAAATAAGATCTGCTCACTGGATCCACAGCACACATCACAATCCACGGTCTGTGTTACACAATGTGACTTACATGTTAGATTCAAATGCTTTGAACTTAACTATAATATGTAATTAATGCTACACGGTACACACAACAAGAGCTGTAAGCACTGCTTTTATTTTGTGTATACAATTATATTCATCATACAAAGAAGATAAGTCTACAAATATACAATAGATGTGTCAAACATGTAGAAAAATAATTACATCGATTTCACTTAAATGACCTGGATCTCATAAAACGTGCAACAGTTCTTTGAAACATGCAGATTCTGATTTTCCACTGACATGGTGAAGCAACACATGATGTCTGACTGACATTATTATTTGGTCAACTGTAACACAAACCACCACCAAAGATCCTAATAGAAAACCTGATTATGTTTTTATTTATGGCTAACATATAATTTCATGAAATGATCCTGATCTCTGCTCTCCATCCAAGTCCTACGAAATGAAATAACATTGGGACTCAATGAAGGCCAAAGCTGTGCTGCAGCTCCAACCGACTGCCGCGAGTTGGCCTTGAGTAGCCTGGCTGAGTCGTGGGGGGGGAGAAGTGAGGTTTAGTGTTGGCCACCGACTGTGCTGGCAGATGGGTTGTATGGTGCGATGACACAGAAGACACAGCCTGCCTCCTGGAAAGCTTGCCTCATCTCCACCTAGTGGGCCAAAACACAGACTGCATCAGTCAGCAGGGCAGGGGCGGCATGATTTAAAACTCAGAGCAGGTTAATGCAGCCAGGAGCTTAACTTGACTGTGGTCAGTCTTAAACTAGAAACAAATAGGGTCCTTTATAAGGGCTTGAACTTTGTGTACTGTGACACTAGGTTAAGGGTTGTCAAAGAAAGGACTGGTTGAGATCTTGTCTTGTATCATGAACTCTGTTTATCTGATTATACCTGGTTCAGTTATGACGCAGAACAGTAAACAAATTGTTCCTCTTGTTTTTAAGTCATCTATATCCAAATCATGGTGCAGATGACGTCCTTTAGGTGGAAACATTCTACTCAGTTTTTCTCTCAGTAAAACGATCACTAGAAAATGAAAGAACTGAAAAGAGAACTGTAAGGCGAACATTGGCTATCCCTACAAGGAAACCAACCCAGGAACAAATCAGAATTGACCTATCTATTTCTCAAAAATGAAGAAGGTTTCTCTTGATTACGTCAGAAAACTAGTCTTTGTGTAGAATCTGACTTTCTGATCTGTCACATCATAGAAGATGTCTACTGATTACTGCAAAAAGCTACTGTAGGTTTGAAGCACTTGTTTCTTTATTGTATATTTTTAAATTTTACTTCAATTAAGTCAATTTTGGGATCCCACTGATCACTAATATCTGCATTAAAGCAACACTGTGTAGAAAAGAGTATTTTTGTGACAGTTTCAGAGCATAACACTGCTGTGGTATAATACGAACTGCTGTACTCGAATATGAGTATTTGTTGTGATTACATTCCTTACAACAAACTTATGATCAGCAACAGTCAAACATCTAGCAAGGTCAACAACACAAGACATAGCAGCCAGCTAATATTACTTACTAGTCCAACAGCAGTCAGCCCAGCCCAGCGTCTGTCTTTCAGACTTTTATTTCACCAAGCTCTCACCAACCACTAAAAGTCAGTCCAAGATTTACTCTTGTCCAACAGCTTCTTGCTCTTACTATCACCTTCCCTAGCTTCTTCCATCAACTTCACTTTCAGCCTCTTCGCCCCATTCGCACCATTATGCCAATAAAGGCTGCTGAGCCTGGTTAGATTGTATGTTCACCAAGCTCAGGTTCTGGCACGACACCGGCTCTTGTCACAATCAACATTCCCCCCCGCCCCAGGCCTGAAAACCTCTTTCTGGTGGTCCAAAACGCCTGTGGTACAAACACTATAACACACCCCTGGTACCTTTGAACTCAGTCCTGGCAGGCTGGTTAACAAACTGAGCTAACATTAGCTAACAGCAGCAGCAGTTTACTTTACTGTGCATCAGGAGAGTTGAGGTGGAGCAGCTGGAGGACATCAGAGGGAAAACTTGTGCGCAATTTCACATCAGTATAGCTTCAACATGATTTTAAATGTTGTTTTATGGTATAAAAGTTACACAATGTTGCTTTAACCTAGACACTGAAGTGTCAACATGAATATGAAGGTCCAAACTCATGGGGATTTCAGGGGGACACAGACTTAGACAGTCTTACCAGTCTAGCATTATCCAGACAGAGACCCACCACAGCCCCGCCACTGCCTGGTAACTTCACCGCCGAACCAAACTGCAACAAGCAGCAGAAACTTTGTGAACACAAGCAAAGACTTCTGCAGGCACACAGAGATGTTCCATAAAACATGCACTGCTCAGAGCAGTGTAGTGGAACCTCTTACCTGCTTCGCCAGCTGAACCATCTTGAGATTCCCAGGGCCCAGACAGTCATCAGTGTAGACAGTCCTGTGGAATATGTTGTTACTTTAGCTGTGAGTCTGTGAATCCATCACATGAATGAGGCCCTACGTCAAAATATACTGTTTACCTCCGCAGCTCAAAGTTTTGGTCCATCAGTTGTGCCAGACTGCTCCAGTCTCTCTCCAGTAGAGCTGTCCTGAGGGGAGAACATTTTTACTCAGTGCTCAGATGACACGAAGTTCCTGTGAACTTCTAAATTGCCACAACACTTAGCCTGTTGTATTTCTTAAATCTCAGTGTATAAACATTTATCACATTTAGAAAGACCCAATGCCACTTTAAGACTGTTGTGAAAAGGCTAGGTATAATTAATCCAATGATTATTTATGTCCCTCCTTTGCTTTATTTATGATGACAAAACGTCTGTTGCTATTTATTACAAAAAAATCAGCATAAAGTACTCAAACCAACCTGGCTTTATCAGTGAGCTCAGCAAAAGTCTTCATGGCCTCAACTACGACGGGCTCCCCTGAAGAAAGACAGAGCAACATCAAAGTATTTCATCAAACGGACCAATGTGTTTCCACTTTCACAACTCCTTAAAGAAGATGTAGATATGCACAAGGCTATCTTAGTTAAAGAAATATTGAAGAACTTTTTTGTCTGTTCATAAAAATGTTTTGCTCTTCACATTAGCAGCCTTTCTGCCCAATAAAGGATACTGTGTAGCCATAAAAATGTCATTAAATATAGAACAAGACTAAAAAGCTCCAGTCATGCTAGCAGCTCTGTGAGGCTGTACTTTTGCACAGTGGTGTTTTGAGCTAAATGCTAATGTTGCTGTTTAGGACACTGGTTCCAAAAGTGGGGGTTGGGAACCCCCGGGTGGTCCCGAGACAGTAAGGGGGGGTCACAAGATTTCCTTCTGACCCCTGATGTGATTACCACAGATTACAACAACATTAGTTAAGGTCTATTAGCATTGTACTAAACATTACAAAATGTAACAAGGACAAATCATCTGACATCTGGGGGTCGCAACTCATTGGTACCGTTTGGAAACAACTTGTTTAGCAGGTACCATTTTTACCACTGTAGTTTAGTGTGTTAACATGCTAATGTTTGCTGATTAGCATTGGGGACGTTATTAGTTTTGAGATGGTGGCACAGAAGGAAAAGTCAGGGGATCACCATGGAATGATTCATCCTAGGGGAAACATGAACATCATTTATAAAATGTACTCATGACTCCCTGGTAAGATGTACTGATACTGAGCGGATTATCTTCATGAAATAAAGTATGTCATGATAATTTGTCTGATATTTATCTAGATGTTTCACTTAAAACCAAAACAGCAAAAGCCAGGGGATCACCAACATCAGTGAGCTCTATCCTCTGAGAACCATGAAGTAATCAGAATGCACCATATAGCAGTGAATATCTGTACCAAATATTATGGCATCCAATAATTGTTGAGATATTTCAGTCTGGACCAAAGTGGTGCATTCTCCAAACTATATTGGTCCGACAGTAGATCACTTGTCTTTGGAGACGTTTCAGGAGTGACCTTTGACTTCATGAATCACAGGAAGCTGATGTCATGTTTGACACCAAGACATACCACTGAGCCAGCGCTGTCTGATGTTACTGTGGATGCGTCCAGAGTCACTAGGGTCGCTCAAGTAAGCAAGCCAGAATGGTGGGAGCCCACTTATGTCCATAGAAACATAGTTTCCTGAGAACAAGGAACACACACACATGAGGAAAAAAGAAAGAAAGAAAGTGTGTCTGTATTAACTACATGCAGATGGTTACTTTGGTACCGTGGCCCTGTTCTTCCATGAGCTTCTTGCTGAAGTCCATATAGACTAAGCCTTCATAGACCTGAAGAAAGAAAAAGGCTAAACATTTAATGCTACAATAGATATGAAATGAAAGATGTGATTTCAGTGTGTTGACTCTGTAACTGACCTGCACGACTCTGTCCTGCAGGCCAGCAGTAATGAAGAGTTCATCAGTTTCCACGTTGAGGATGAAGTTGGCTTTGATCGGCTTTGGCAGATCCTGGAGGGTGAAACAGAAATATATAAACAACTAAAGACACAGAAGGAATGTTTGGTGTGAGCAATGTTTCCATTGAGATGAGTTTAGAGTCATTCAGCAGAAGAAAATGTGAATGAATGCTTGTTTCCATCCACTGCTGTTATGTGAATATTGAGTTGATTCATGGGATAAGCAGTTGGCACCAATTCTCCAGTTGGAAACCACGAGAAGAGGACGCAACAAGATGATGTAATTAAAAGAATGCCAGTGGAAGCTTGAAAGGAAAAAATCAGAAGAGAACAAATATCTTTCATGCTTACATTGTCTGTGATATTGTAGAATTTCATGAGACACTTGAGTGTAGCTGAGACAATGGCACTGTTAAAGAGGATTGTAAATAAGTCAAATATCACATTCAAATGTGTAAAATGACCTTTAAATGAGTCTGTATGGAAATCAGCAAAGAGAACTATTTACCTGCTCCCAGCAAGGCCCTTGAATAAAACAGAGAGAGATCATTTCATCATTACATAACACTTTTTTAACACTGTTGGCCTTTATCTCTTAGAAACCAGTACATGAATGGATCCTCACCACTTGTCGAGGAATGTTGGTGTCGTACTTCAGTGTGAAGTTCTGCTTTGTTAAAGCGATACTGCATTAGAAAAACATAGTACATAGTGAATGAGTGATGAAAAATACAAAGCAAAAGTACCACAGGCCTATACATCATGTGTGCTTTACTCATACATTTGGTCAACACTTCAACTCATAAATGGCACAGTATATTAATACTTTGTACATTTAAATAGTAAATGGACAACTTTATAATCTTTGGACCACTCAAAGTAATTTTACACTACACATCACATTCACCCATTCATACAGTGACAGCACTGGCTGCAATGCAAAGTGCCAATTTGGGGTAATTTCAACATGGGGCACGTTGACATGCACACTAGAAAAGCCAGGGATTGAACAGCCGATCTGATTGGTTTAGAGCTACCTGCTCTGCCCCTACTGTACTTGAACAGCTTTGAGGTACTTGTACTTTTACTTATGCTACTTCGTACTTTGACTTCAGTATCCTCTTCTACAATATGATGTATTTGTCTCTCAAAACACGTGAAAAAATCTACCAGTGCAGCAGAAATATTCCAACCTGTCAGTGCAAATCAATTTGTATTTTGTTGAATACGTTATAGTTAAATTCTTTCATGTTTTAATGCAGAAACAAATGTTACTCTTAGTTTAACAACATTTGGAAACAAGTTGATGAGATGAACCTGTCAGCAAACAACTATTTATACATCCAGCAGTGACATGGTAACACCATATTTTTAGATTCAGTGTGACTTACACGCCCTGAGGATAACCATCAAGAATACGTGTTCATAAATTTTCTTAGAGATCATAGTTGTCCTCTGTGTCAAAGTAATCCAGTGATATATTTTTACATCGATCACAATAAGGAACTGCTACCAGCTAATAGTTTTAATAGTGGCAGTTTGACAAAATGTAAACAAATATACGTCTTTAATGTGCATGATGGGAGGGGCCCACAGTGTTAGACTGACTGAGGAAACACTTCAGTTTAAAATGACTGTTAGATAGGAGTATTAACACCACTCTCATGTCAGTACAGTCAGTTAGCTTAGCTTAGCAATAAGACTAGAAACAGAGGGAAACAGCGAGCCCAGCTCTCAAAGTTGTGTTCATGATGTAGGTCTTGTGTTAGCTCAGTTACCTCACCCTTGTTTGGAGCAGAACTGGTAGAACTTCTTACAGGTAGCCTGCAGCAGCCTCAGACCTCCCAGGTACCTGCAGCCAGATCATGAACAGAACATCATCGTGAGAGATCACTAATCACCATCATCTGTGTGTGTGTGTGTGTGTGTGTGTGTTTTGTGTCGCGTACACACCCTTCTTTCCTGCTGATGCAGAACAGATCTTGCAAGCTGCCAAACTCTGTGGGGTCATTGAGCGGATGAGGGACTAAAACCTGCACAGTCACAGAAATACACATGACTCCTGCACGGACATGATCAAAGTGTTTTTAGCTTAAACTTTAGATCAAAGTGTGTGTGTGTGTTACCAAAGTCTGGCTCTCCACTAGAGTGACCTCGGCCCAGAAGTTAGAGATGGACATAGCGATGGTTTTTCCGTTGAAGCCATCTGACGGATTCCCCATTAATCCAACCCTGTGAGTCATCGCATAATAAATGAATTCTCGAAGTGTCCGTTGGGCTGAGCTCAAACATTCAAGCACTCTTGCTGTGACTCAGGAGCAGAAAGAAGCTTTTATTCGGCGGTAATCTGAGCTACATTCAAACCAAGTGGAGTGAGAGTGATTTGGTGTTTTCTTACCTGGCGTAGGATCGGAACGTGATTGGTTTGGCTGGATTGTTTTGTTGCTTGGTGGAGTAGTGCGTGAGCCACTTGGTGTAGTCTGACAGGCCCTGAGATGTGAAGAGGAAGGCAGATATTACAGGAAATGTTGTAAATCCTGAGTCAACTACCAAGGAGTTTTTATGTACAAATCCATTTCTCGTCAGCATCCAAAGCCTGTGTGAGGACAGTGTACACTGCTTTAGGCAGCTTCTGTGAGATCACAAAGTTTAAAATGATTATTCTTCAGACTGAAATCGACTCTTGATTCTCCCACATGAAATGCATTTCTTGTAGCTTGACCCAGTTGGATCACACTGGTTTTCTGATGGTTTGCATCACTCTTAGATGCACTAATCAACATGTTCACTGTGCAAATCCTCAGAGGTGACACTTTATTTGGATGGTGCGCCTTCATTTTGTAACATTTCGACAGCTTATTAGATGAGATCAAACGATCGCGTTCTGATATTACACCGCTCTGGTTAAAGTTGGGTTATCTTGATAACCGTCACATAGTCTCGGTTATATGTGACATATAAAGACAGTCAAACAACTGAAATGTTACAAACAGTCATCCAGAAACTATTTGTAGGTGGAATATCCAAATAAAGTGATCATAGTGTTTCAGATTTTAATAGTCTGGCAGCATCATAATGTCAGAACTGACGACAGATGAATCCTCAGATTCTGCCAGTAACATGTTCATCTTCAGTTTTTAGCACGTTTTAAATGTTTTGTTTTTACAGTGTGCATTTGTAAGGGAAAATGTTACTTTGATTTTTGTTACATGTTTTCTGGATAACAAAAATTTCCAAAATAATTTCTTCTTCTCATTTTCTTATAATAGATTCGAATATTCTCTCATAATCTAACAGATTTTAAATCATCTTGATGGACTATTTTTGCATTTTGTATCACCAGGAAGAGGAGGTTTTCAGGCCCGGAATGCAAGGGAATGCTGACTAATAATAAGTAATGTAATCATAACAAATATTACTATTACTCTAAAACTGGGGGCAATAAATGTCAAAAATACTAATTTTTCAGTTGCTTTAAGAGGTGTTTGGAAGGGTTACTGCATATGTGAAAACCTTTCTGTGGGAAGTGATAAATAACCTCAAGTGATGTCACTTGAGTCAGCATTTGTTTAAAAATGACTCAAATCTGAGCGGTTGGAATCAGAAAGCGTGTCAGATCTCTGTAACCCACTTATCTCTGCTGGAAGCAGCTACTAGCATAACAAACCCGAATCGCTGACTGTTGGCAGCCTCATTGCATTGTGGGCAGTGTATGCGCCAGGTTTTGACCATGAAGAAGAATGTGTGGAATAAAAACGACACCTCTGGTTCTGCTAAATTGTGTTTAACCTTCCACTTTGAGTCGGACAATGTTAAGTTACGAATGATCATCATTCATTTCCTGTGTAAACATATGAAATTAAACCTAGAATTAATAATGGTAATTTTCATGGCCTTCACTTCGGCCGTTGTGCATTAAAATCTATGAATCTTTGAAGGCAATGTTGTGTGAAAATGAACCACTTTAAGGATACGCACCACTTGTCCAATAAGCTGGAAGCCAGTAGGAAGCTTCATCCCAAACACGTCAAGTTGCTTCTCGTTAATGAGCCACTCCTGAAGACAAAGGAGCCACATGGGTAACTGGTTATTACTCCATCAACTGATATAATAATATGATAAAACAATAACATAGAGTCATCCTTGCTGCTGAGATGACACGTATTGAATGAGCACTTATGAACCCAGAATCGTCCAAAGCTGCGGTCTGTGGCTTGAGGCTGCTGGCTGAGGAAGTCAGACAGGTAGGACAGCGTGTCTTTCCGAATGCAGTAAAACACGACGCTGGCCAGCCGCGAGTCTGTCAGCTGTTCCTGTGGTTTCTCCAAAAAGCGACCTACTCTGTTTCATAAAAGTACCACAGATCAACATCAAATCTGCAACGTAGCATGCAAAATATACAGCAATAAAACCCCACACACAACTTGTTCTCACCTGTGGGTGTCAGGGCAAACCTCCACTATGCCCCTGGAGCTGCTTTTCTCACTTTCTTCCAGCTCGTAGTATATGATCAGCTCACCGGGCTGCACAGACACAAAAGGATAAGTGACTACAGCATTCTCATCATTCACCTCCACAAAAAAAAGCCATCGACTAAAGATTTATTTGACCTTTTGTGTGCAACAAGGACAGTTCCTTGTGTAAAGTCTCACCTTTGACCTGAAGAAGCGGATCACTTGAGCAACATCAAAGTTCAGGTCTGCACACAACATGTCTCCTGCAATCTGCTCACACAAAAACGAAAACCCATCACTCAGTTCTGACAGAAAACACCCAGTCAACACAATAAAATATAACTGAGCTGGTGTCAGCTTACCACCATGATGTCGTCCTCCAGCTTGCGGCTACGTATGGCCAACTGCAGGTCAGCCACGGCCCCGAGGCGGTCCTCCAGCGTAGTGCTGCCATCGTTCACCACATTTTCCACCGGGAAGTCATTCGCTGTGGCCCAGCGCTCATAGTGCTTATACCTGATCAGTGTAACAGAAGGAGAAGAGAGCAGAATGAAAGCTGTAACAGACAAACACAAGTAGTTTGGGTCGTGCAACTGTAAGAACTCACTTGTCTGCGTTAGTGACCAGATAGACCTCTGTGAACAGCTGTCGCCTGCAGAGAATCAGAGATTCAGTTAGTGAACATTATCTCAGATAGATCATCAGGGAAATAGGCCCAGTCATGTTTGAGCAACCGTTACGCACATGTTGACTGTTTCCCACCAAAAGTCGAGGATCTTCTTCCCTCCAGTGCCAGGAAGTAAAGCCTTTGGTATCCCGGTCAGATGGCTGTATAAACCTGTGTCATCATTCTAAGAGGAGAGGAGTCAGCAAACAAGTAAACATACTAACACACCACATATAAGTAAGCTGAGGTGTAAACAGGTAATTGTATTACGTTATTTAAACTAAAAAATGTTATGTTAGGGGTTCAATTACATAACAGTTTAAATAACTTAATACAATTACGTTAAGTGAATATTTCTTTTTTTTTTTTAGTGTGTCATTAAAAGGTGTATGTAAACAGTATGCGTGTCAACACGGCCAGGTGATTTATTATCTACATGTCTATTCTATATACTGCATATATACTGTCTTCACACATTCAGGCAGGCTTAAGCCATATGTAGCTACTGGCGCTATTATATAAACACTCGGCTCAGTATCATAGCTGGACTGTTGCTGGACAAACCCTCCTCTGTTTTGTTGACGACGGCGTCGTGCCAAACTTAATAAAAGACGCTAGCTCCGTTATGTCGTCTTTCTTTCTTTCTGTAGCTGTTACAATACAATACTACAATAAGGCTGTCATGTGAACCATTAGATGCCCGCCAATAATTCGGCATATATAGATAAGTCAGTAAATAACATTCATTTTCACAAAGCTTCAACTTTAAAGAAATGGTGACTTGTATTACACAACAAAGCTCGGCAGGGGGCGGTAAATACCAGTTTGAGCCGGTGATAAAAAATGTCATTTTTATGAAAATTAAGGTGTGTCTGTTGGGTTAGACGTCCGCCGGATGCTTCAGTGCATCATCACGATTCCAGAAATGTCCCACATGTCGGTCTAACAGGTGAACACCGCAGCAGACAGGTAAAACACACGTAAAGTGCGTGTTTCTGTAAAGCAGTTCGGCGTACTTTGAGGCGGAGTATGACCGCTTCACGACTGACGCGAACTTTGCACCGCTTCACGTTATCACTTTTCTACGGCAACATGCAAGCTGCTTACCTTAATTTGTGTCTCTAAGAGGGTGCCGTGACCGGCTACCAGCAGTATACAGATCATTGGTGACGCTTGACCTCGTCCGTTAGATGAATACAACAGTACCGGGGTTGAGCAATATCTCCGGTGTCACAGTGAGTGAATTCTCCCAGCGTCAGTGAACTCATTCGCACTTCCGCCAAGAACCTTCAGAATAAGATCTCTTCACTAGGACCTCGTATAGTATACAGATACACATGATCTATACTCATAATGAAGATGCAATAAAAAAAACAAAAAACAATTACATTTTTTTTTTTAACCAATTATCAAGTTTAATAAACACAACTTAAAGTTTATGACATACGGTATATTATTTGATTTTTATTATAAAGACATACAATACACAGCCTACCTACAATGCAATGCTTCCCAACCTCTGTTTATTTAGTTACATTGTTGCAATGCAATTATTGTCCCCAGTGAGGTTTCATGAAACATACAAAAATACAAAGCAGAAGAGCCAAGCTAAGAGTGGGATGATGACGGAGTCAGGATCAGCCGTACAAAGTGATAAAAGAGGACAAGTCAAAGTATGATACAATGAGACGTTAATGTGAGCGTTGATAGAGAGAAGCAGAGTACTGAAGAGGTTAAAAAGAAACCGCAAACTGACGTGAGAAGTTGGTCGTGCTTAAGAGCTTACAGGACTAGAGGTTCATGAATGATCAGAATGTTTGTGGGGGAAGTGGGCTCTCTTTTCAGATGCGTCATGTTATCATGAATGGGTTGTTTGATTTCCATGGAGTAAAAATCTTCAAAGATAATATTTAGCAAAGAAGCTAGATTTGAATATTAATGACAATGTTCCATTATTTCCCCCTATTTCATGCACACTTGACCACAAACAAAGTATCTCAAAGTGTTTCAAGTACTCTTTTGGCCCATACGTGGTTGTCTTCAAATAGCTCCAACTGAACATTGGCAAGAAACTTCTCACTGGGGATCTGTGCTGGATGATCCCACAATGCCGTGCTGTCGAAGCAGGTTCCTCAGGATCTGATTCTTGGACTTCCAGTCTTCCACCTGAACAGCAACAACACACATAATACAGTAGTAAAATAAATTGACTTATGTTCAACACGTTGAGCTGTAGAAAGTTTAGACTGGGCTGATAACGGGTCTTTATTTAGCATGCAGCTCCACAGATATAAACAGATAGATCCAAGATCAACACTAAAGTGGCATCCTGCTGCTAATCCATCAGAAAAACACTGCTGTTGGAAATACATACACAGTGAAATATATGTATAATGTATATGTATAAATCTATAATCTGAAACCTGTTGTTGTTGTCGTCTCCCATCATGTAAGAAGGAGAGCATTCATTCTTTCCAACAGCTGTCAGACTCTTTAACACCAGCACAACTCTATGACTTGCATTCTATATATTTCTTGTTTCTGAGTCATTTCTTATGCACCTTGTGTATACGAGTTGCTGTGACAAGTGAATTTTTCCCCGCTGTGGGATCATTAAGGTCTACCGCATCTTCTCTCATCTTATCTTCACCTACAAATCGTTGTTTCAGCTGCTCCAAAAACACATTGAAGAAAGACACAACGCCAACTCTGTAAGGCAATTAAAATCAATTACAGCTGCAACTAATTAGTTAGCCGGCAACATTAGTGTAGCAACCAATAATGTCATAACCTCCAATGATGTAATAACTTAGAAACCCTAACCCTAACTAGACTGATTAGACTTTTTCATCTAACACTGTGCAAACACATGTAGGTCACATGACCACTGTTCTCTTCCTGAATTCGAGCACGTTCCACTAAGTGATCTAACTACCATATACACGTCACAGTCTGACTGTGGAATCAGCCACAAAGATTTAAGATGTGGCTCAAAAGGACTAGAAAGGCACTATATTACAGTCAATTTCCCATAGTATAAATAATAAATATTACTCACCATTTTCTATGGTGTTTTAAGGATAAATAACATCAACATTCACACAAACCCATTTCCATGAGTTTAGTTCAACTCAGAGAGCAGAGTGTAGAAATCAGAAACTCCACATTGTTCCCTTTCCTTTCTCTCCACTGGACTGAGATCTAAATGACATTTCTTCTACACTGACAACAAGTGATGACACTTGACGTCTGACCGACAAACACATGCAGACGTACCTCCTGTCTCAGTAGCTGGTTGTCAATCCTGAGGCGATCCAGAGTGCCGATATCTTCCCCCAGCTTCAGGTTGCTCTGTCGGAGTTCCTTGATGTACTCGCAGGCTTTGGACAGGATTCCTCCTTTACTCTGAAACAAAGAGAGGACATTCTTTCTTAATCTTTTCTAATCTAACTGTGAAGTTAGTGGTGCGAGTCTAGAGCTGAACTCACCTGTCCGGTCTTGGTATAGTCAATGTTACAGTCTGGGATGGCCTTCGACAGCTGTACAATCCAGTTGTTGATCTTGTCCCTGCGCCGACGCTCAACTGTTGGAACAACATGGGAGTTTGAGACTTTTACCCTGACATTCACCTCCACTCAGATATTTGTAAAATGCAGCTCTGTGTTCGACTCCTCACACTGGATGTGAGTGCTGACCTTCATTGTGCTGCGCTCGCCGCTTCTCGTCTCTGGAACCACGAGGAGCATCTTGTTTTCTTGAAAGAGATTTGAACAAAGATGGCGGTTTGGTTTAACTTAAAGGGTTTCAGCATTTCGGTAAAATGGATCGTTTTTAATTTGATGCAACAATTACGCTATGTATGGCTGAGTGCGAGGTGCGATTGTCCTTTGATTGGACCCCGTCAAAACTTCCTGGGGTGACATCATCACATAAAGCTGCCCTGTAAAAGAAAAGCCAACAGTCAGCTGCTGAGTGTTGTGGAGAAATTGCTGAAGTCAAAGGTCAATGGTGAGGTCAGGAAAGAAGAAAGTTTTCAGGAGCCTGTGATGTCTTATGCTGTAATATTTATTAACACAGAGAATTAGAGACACTCCCAAAGTTCATCAGAAGTGCCTGACTCGGTCTCACATTCTGCCCAACTCATCCTGGTGGATAGACTTTAAACAAGATAACACCACAATACTATACGCCCAGAATTAGTCAAAGAGAATGTCTTTATTCATGCAAGTGTTATTGTCAGCATATTCTAGTCTGGAGACACAGATGTCTGTTTACGAAGATTGGAACGTCTACGGCCAGCTATCTATTATGTCTAGGAAGGCAGCAATAGGTTTCTTTGACCCTGGCCACCACAGTGTTGAGATAGATTGGAACCTGCTGTTCTCAACCAAAGCCAAACAACTAATACTGCTGAGGACCTCAAGGCCCACACGTGACCTTGTGTAACCTAAGGATAGAAAATTCCATAACACTGAAAATACGACTAATAACAGTGAAGCACCTATTTAACTGTATCAATAATCTATTACTTTATTTTAAAGCGAGGCCTTATATCGCGCTTACCTGTGGGTGTGGTCTGGCCCAGCAGCGTGTCTGAGGCCTGCACTGTGGTCACCATGGTGCCAGTGGTGGCGTCTGCGATGGTGGCGGGGTAGTAGGTGTATTGCGTCTCTGTGCTGCCGTCTCCCTCCAACCCCTCAGACTGAGAGAACACAGCCTGACAGAGAGAAGACGTAAAGTCCACTGTTAGTCCTCAGTCAACACATACAAAGGACATGAGACACTTACTGCTGTGGAAACTGGAAGAAACCATCATTAAATAAAACAGCATCCAATAAGCTGTGAGAAGACCAAGACGGTGCCGCGGACGGTTGCCTCGGTACTACGCTCTCGTACTTTTTACGTTTTTGTGTATTTGTTGTGCCCCTTTTTACATGTACATAGTACACTTTCTATCTGTTTGTACTAAGAGAGCTAAGTGAATTCCTTGTGTGTGTTCACATACCTGGCAATAAAAGTGATTCTGATTCTGATAAGAGCTTTACCACAAACATGTGTTTTTATCTGTAAAATAAGAGGGTCTTTGCTGATTCCACATGAGAACACAGCAGCAGAAATATGGGAGCAGACTTAACTTTAAATAAGAGCACAATGTTGTATACTGTGAACTTCTACTATAGTCACAAATAAAGGCAATAAAAAAATGTACAGAAATATAAAAACTGCATTTGTGGGCACCCTCTCTCTTAATCTGTCACTGTCTAATAAAGATGCACTTGTGTCAAAATAAACAGGAATCTTGGTCCAATAGAACAGATACTGCACTGACAAACAGAAAGCCTCAGCAGCCATGATTAAGCCTCGTTCCAGATCAGAGGTGGGGGATCAGTTTTTCACTGACTTGTAATAACTGCTTGACACCACCTACAACTGATGACGGGGATGTAACTGAACCTGTTCAACATGTGGCCTTGTCTACACCTATAGTAAAAGGTCCGGTGTGTCAGATCTACAGCGCTCTCTGCAATATAATATTCATAACTATGTTTTCATTAGTGTATAATCACCTGATAATAAGAATGAATATGTTTTTGACTGTTTTTTTGACATAAGTGAACATTTAACTGGCAGGGCGTGACACCATCAGCTGGACTACAAAAACACTCCAGGTCCACATGGCGGGGGCTTCTTCTTCTGCTCTCATCTGAGGCTGAGTACAGATGCGGGCTACAGACAGCGCTTTAACACGTTTATTTTAGGACTGTCAATCGATTAAAAAAAATTAACTAATTAATCGCAACAATTTCTGTAATTAATCCTGATTAATCTATCAATAAATGTATCAATAAATTAAATGCATTTTTCTGAGACTGAAGCTTATAATGAATATTTATTTATGTAAAATGATCAAATGAATGTAGAAAAAACACAGAGAAAGTATATTTAAATTCATTCATTTTATTGGCTTAAGGTGCACATATGCACAGTGCAAACAGACAAAAGCCAGAATGAGGAAATATACTGACGAGTGCCACACTCCTGTAGTGTAGACTGGTCCCGTGGAGGTAATTTCAGCAGGGTGTTTTGCTTTGAGGTGATATGTTCAAGTCGTGTTACTTCTGTGGAATTTAAATTCGGACTTGCAAACTGTGCAAATTGCCTTGTTTTTGTCCAACGAGCCGTCGGGCAACTTTTTAAAATGAAATGTTCCCCCTAAAAGTCCGTCCTTCATCCATCTTTCCGCCATAGACTCTCCTTTAGTTAGGATAGATCATAGACGTATATACATAAACGCCGCATTGAGCAGGTTGGTCCGTTGCTGTGATACGTTACCGCGTCCGCCATACTGGATGTGGCAGATCTGCCCGTAAACTAATACAAGCAGGGCCAGTTTTAGCTATGGGCAATGTGGGCGATCGCCCAGGGCGCAGTCTCCGTGAGGGCTTTAAGTTAATGCCTCTTATACACCCATTCACACACACTAATATATCTGGGAAACAAAGCTCTACTTTGCCACATCCAAAGTGGCGGCCGCCACCGGAAGTAAACAAAACCGCGTTAATTGGTTAATTTTAGCGCGTTAATTCTTTAAAATCAACAAGTTTATTTAGCACTAGTTTATTTATGAAACAGGCAACAGGTCCAGCAGGGTGAGAAGATTAGAGGTGTCACAATATCGACCCTATTTTGAAAAATCGATCAAAATAAGCGTTCACTTCATACAGGTTTAATGATTCTAACAGTTTTTACAGGTGAGCTGTTGTTGTGAAGAATCCTTCTGCCATCTAGTGACTCGATATTTTAACAGCAGCAGAGGCTTCAGCGATGAAAAGAAAGAGGTTTGAATCTAACACCCTTACTACAGAATGGGTGTGCTTTATTTTGGCCCGATACTGAGCCGATACTATTAAAATGTGCTTGTATCGGCCACAACACTGATCTTTAGGATGAGCTCAGGACAATGACAAAGTGACACACCACGTGTAGTTCTGTTTTAGTGATCCTAATGGGTAGCTCAGCATCTCATGGTTGTGCTGCTGCTGCACTGTTGGTCCTCACCTGTGTGACAGCCTGAGTGGTCGCGGGGAAACCGGCGACGAGGCTTACTGCCGCAGCTCCATCTGTCTGACTCTCCAATTGGCCATCTGACACCTGGATCACTCTGTAGGTAACCTGGGACACAGCGCATCATCAGTCAGGTGACACGACATGTGAAGCATACACATACAGAGAATCTAAATCTGACTTCTGCTTTTAAGTCTCACCCTAGATGAAATGGCACATAAGTACTGAGACGTCTGACATACTGGGACAATAAACAACGAAGAAATGTGAGGTCATGGACAAGATACAAGCTCATTCGGCTCTTAAGAAGCGGGTGGGGTAGAGCGCAGGAGGGAGGTGGCTCTTTTTTGGATCACATGATGACCCCTCAAGGTAGGGGTGGGCGATATATCGAATATACTCGATATATCGCGGCTTGTTCTACGTGAGATGTATGAAATGACTATATCGCGACCATCGAGTACTTGTCTCGTAAATGTTTTAAGCCGTCTGCATTTAATTCTCCGGAGTTTCGCCTGTCACTCACTCCTGGTGCTGCTCACAGCACGCAGCACACTGCCACACCCACCCAGAAAAATCCCCTGCGCACATGCGTACTTTTTGTATCAAGTGAGGAGAGAAGTGAAGAGCACAAGCGAGTTAATTAAAGATGGAGACGGACGACTTGGTTCCGAAGAAAAACAACTGCGGTCACGCCAGCCGTCTCTCGTTTTCGCGTGGTCACGTCAGCTGCTCCAATATTTTCAAGTGCGCACTTATTGCCGACTTTATGGCAAATACTTTGAGAAAACTGGGAAAGTCAGCGCTAGCTTACTGCAGCGTGTGGACACTTCCGGTTTTCAAAATAAGACGTGGGTGTTATTTATTTATTAAAGGTTTATTTATAAAATATGAAGAATGGTTAAATTTTGATTTTAAAAAAGTTGAAGTGTCTCATAAGCCAAGTATGATCCTGCACTGCTTTAAAGCTCATATTTACATTATGAAATGCATTAAAAATTCATAAAAAATATGACAAGTGTTAAAATGCTATAAAAAGAGTACAAAACAACAACAACAAAAATATCGAGATATATATCGTGTATCGCGATATAGCTTAAAAATATCGAGATATTGGTTACAGGCCATATCGTGCAGCCCTACCTCAAGGTAAAGACCCTGTGAATTCAGGAGTGGCTGTCTATAGCGACTGCCTAATTTGCACACTTCACGCCTGTTGTTGCGTGCAGTAAATATGGCTGAAACAACGCCTTACAGGTTACCAGATGTCCGTTCTTCCTACCTGCCCCCCTGCTCCTTCCGTCTTGAACAGATATTTGATGGGCTGGTCAGTGAAGGTGGCAGCAGACTGAATGGTGGCAATAGCTGCTGGGTCCTCCGCCGTGGCTACAGACCCTTTAAAAAGCACAGTTATTGTTAAAATATTGCAGTTATTATAAATACCACATGAAAAGGAGAGCTTCTGGACAACTTCTAAACATTTTAATCACACAAAGTGGAGAGAGTGAAAGGAACTCATACACAGTAAGCACACAGAGGCATATTTTCATGGTTAAAATGACTAAGTACGGACACCCATAGCTGCTTTACGGTGTTATAGACACGGACACACATGACATATGTGAGTAAGTGTCGGAAACTGAGCTGTTTGACCCGAAAGCACACAAATAATGCTTTAACACTGAATAAACTGACAATATTTAATAAGCAGTAACAGGCGTCTGTGTTTTTACCTTCCTCGTTGACGGCAACACTCCCGTCTGGTTCAGGGCTTTTCTGTTGACTGCACACATGGAAACACGACAGAGGAGTCATGTTGGAGTTCAATTAACTAACTACGTAATGAACCAGCTGCTCGGTGGACCGTGGCAGCGTATCAACGTATTTCTTTTTCTTGCTGTTATTAGTTGACAATGGCGCATGTTATCGTCCCACTCACCTCTTCATTTCTGCCGAGTCTTGGACGAGGAGACCGCCTTCTCTCTCTCTCCCACAGCCAGACTGTGACACAAGTACATAAGTTTGACAAAAAAAAAAAAGGCGCGAAGAAACTTTGCTCGATAAAACGCAGTATTTAATATCGACGTGACTTTAAACGACAGTGGAGCTGAAGCAGAAGATGAAACCCGGAGCGGTGTAAGAAGAGAGAGGGTTGTTGGTAGCTAGCCGTGGCGGCTGTGCGAGCTGAGTCACAGCGAACGTTACCATGGGCGATAACGGAAACTAACGGTCTCCGCCTTCAAAATAAAAGGCATTAAGTAACACGGTACCAAACCAAAGGTGCGATGAAAAATATTATTGCGGAGGCAGGTTTTTATTTACTTCAGAATAATTCCAATAGACGTTATGTATTTGAACTTTTGCTCAGATTTTAATATCTATGTAAAGTCGTATTTTGGTATGAGGATTCACACCGGAAGTCGTTTGTTGCATTGTTGTGAGTTTGACACGGATCCTACCTCTCTGCTACATTATCACTCGGCCCCAGCGGTTTTTACAGATGTTTAACAAAGCGCTTCCCTTTCCGCTGGCTTCGTGGGGGTTATGTCCGCATTAATAAACACATGCAGATACCAACGACACGTAGAGGCCTAAATGATGCTCACAGAGCCGCATTATGTGGAATACATTGGAGTCTGAACAAAGATCTACTTACGCCGCAGTGGTCCCTCCCCCGATATTTGTCAACAGACCCAGCGTCGGTGTCGGCTACACGCATGCGCAAACAGTAAATAAATCCACCCGCTCCCAGATCAGTTGATAACTCTTGAACGTACAGGCAAAACAATATGAATATCTGACCCAAGATCTGCGCTTTGCGCTGCCAAATATTCAGCGGAGATGTTGCATTAAAGGAACTATTGTGTCTCTGAAGTACAGCCGGTTGCATACGGTCTATGGTTACAGCAAGTAGATGACACACTACACTGCAAAAGAACTGTTGTACAAATATGAAACCATGAAAAACCTAGCTGATATGCTTCTTGCTTTATAATAACTTATGAAGTACATAGTAAAATGGGACCATGTATTAGTATGTGCACTGTCCTAATATACTAAAGCTGCATATTTTATAATAGAATAAAAGAATATGTGAATGAAAGTAGAAGTATTGCTATATGGGTATAATTATCAAGGAAGATTTGAATAAACAAATACCTACATTTAATTATACTCTTAATCATTGATTAGTTTTTATTTATTAATTCAAATGAAAATATTTAAAGGTCCAGTGTGTAAAATTTAGTAGCATCTAGCAATGACGGTGCAGACTGCAACCAACTGAATCCTGTAGTTTGGATTAGGTTTAGAGAAGGTTAAACTGGCAGTCACGTGATGCGATGCAAGAAGAAGCCACGGAGTAGGGAGCTCCGCGCTGCGTCGCTGCCTTTATCCTTTCAAATATTTACACCAGAGACAGTAGCATCCAGAATATCTGCTATTAATTAAAGAGGACCTGTTAAGACCACGGCTTGTGGAGATATTAAAAGACATCTACCATTGCAGGGGGCGGACGCCATGATGCAAGACCAAGAAGCTAGCGAACCCGACCAGCAACAAGCTAACAATATAGCTCAGGATATCAGTAAAATTTACTCAGCACTAACAAAAATATCTGAAGAGCTGGGGGGACTGGCAGAAATACCTCGCACCACCATGTCGGTAGAGAGCAAGCTGTCAGCTCTAATTACAAGACTGGACGACATGGAGAAGCGAGTGGAGTCATTGGAAATGACCAAGCAGGAATGGCAAGCTAACCCGCCAGCCACCAAAACAGATGTCGGGCGGATATGGGACAAACTACAAGACATGGAGGACCACTCGTGACACAATTATGTCCACTTCGTCGGCTTTCCGGAGGGCAAAGAAGGAGGAGACGCGGTGAAATTTTTGGAGGAACTGTTGCCAAATCTGCTGAACATAGAAGGGAGACGAGAGATTGAACAAGCGCACTGGATTGCTGGCCAGCGACCCGCGACAGACCCAGACCAATATTGGCCAGGTTTTTGAGATCGTCGGACCGGGATGTGGTGCTGCGTGCAGCGAGGAACAAAGGCAAGCTGAGCTGGGGAAACACCACTATTATGCTTTTCCCCAACTACTCCAGAGCCACCTAGATGAAGCGCGACAAGTTCAAGGAGTGTAAGAAAAAGCTGCATGAGCGTGAGGTGCGCTTCAGGATGCTGTTCCCGGCTAAGCTGAGAATCGAGACCTGCGAAGGTGAGAGGGCGTTTGATTGTCCCCGGGAAGCCATGGTCTTCATAGACGCTATGCAGTAGGTACTGAACGATGGATTTGTTTTCATTCTCGTGTTCAATATTCAATTAAAGACACTGGTGTAGACTCATTGAGGGTGAGGGGTCACAACGAGTGGAGTCTCGCGGACCAGACACGGACCGTCGGACCTTCGTTGGAGGGACTTCTGTGGAGGCTGAAATGTGCAAAGTTCCGGTTCAATTTCACACTCTTTGTTTTGTTAGTTTTATGGGGATTGTGTTTAGTTACCACCACTGTGTAATGATATTGCTTCTGATAAATGGTTGTATGTTATTAATACGTGGGCAGGCATGTCCGCACAAATAGGTTTAATGCGCCTCACCACTTGGAATGTGAATGGGCTGGGGTACCCTGTTAAGAGAAAAAAGGTCATGACGATGCTTAAGAACAAAAACTATGACGTGGTGTTTCTTCAAGAAACGCACATGTCAAAAGAGGAGTCTGAGAAACTGTGTACAGGATGGGTTGGACATGTTTTTTTACAGCATAGGCTCTAGCAAGAGCAGGGGTGTTATAACTTTAGTAAGTAAACATTTACAGTTTAAATGTCTCAAGCAAATTAAGGATAATTCGGGAAGGATGATTATTGTGCTGGCTGAAATACAGTCTCAGAAGATGACCCTGGCTAACATATATGCACCTAAAGGAAATTACAAATCGCTGGGAATCACGCTGTTGTTTTGGGAGGGGATTTTAATCTATTAATGGATCCAGCGCTCGACCACAGCGGGGCAGTGTTGTGTAAAGTGCCAAGGGCTGCTATAACGTTACAGAGAATTTGCAAATCTTTAGGACTAATAGATATTTGGAGGATCATGAACCCCTCTGGTAGGGATTACACTTTTCTGTCACCAGTACATAAGACCTATAGCCGAATAGATTTTTTTTTAATATCCAAGGCACTCACCTCTTCTGCTATGGGTTGCGAAATAGGGAATATTTTTATTTCCGACCATGCTTGGGTCGGGTTGGGCCTTTTACCCCAGAGCGAGAGAAGAAAGTCTTACAGATGGCGTTTAAACTCATCCCTTCTGCAGGACCCAGTAAATGTTGAGTAGCTAAGGACAGAATTAAATAATTACTTGGAGATCAATTGGCAATCTGTATCATCAGCAGGTGTCGCGTGGGAGGCCCTAAAGGCTGTGATCAGGGGACGTTTCATCCAACGTACGTCATATCATAAGAAAATTAAGACACAGGAGTTGCTAGGATTGGAAAATATAATTAAACAGGCTGAAACAGAGTTGAAGCAACAAATGACACAAGACGGCATGAGAAAACTGACAAAGTTAAAATATCAGTATAATACCATACTATCCCAGAAGGTTGAATTTAATCTATTGCTTGCCAGGTATATAAAACAGAGGGAGATGGCTTCCACTATTCCTGCTGTTAGGTCGCCGGCTGGGGACCTGTTCACTGCGACTCTAGATATTAATCAGGCCTTTAAAGAATTTTATAGTGACCTCTATAGTTCAACATCTACCTCGACTGAAGAAGAAATTCATAAATTTATAGAACCACTAGGACTTCCAAAATTGACAGATGAACAGAGGGATTTTCTAGACCTTGATATTACTATTGAGGAGATTAAAGGGGTAATTATGGCTCTACCGTCAAGTAAAGCACCTGGACCTGACGGTTTTACTGGGGAATTCTTTAAGAGCTTTGCGACAGAGTTAGCTCCACCTTTACTGGAGGTGTATAAGGAGGCGCTAGAGGGAGGGATACTCCCGCCAACTCTGAGACAGGCCCTTATTAGTGTAGTTCCTAGAAAGGGAAAGATTTGGATGAATGCAAAAATTACCGTCCTATTTCATTAATGCAAATTGATGTTAAGATCGTTTCGAAAATTTTAGCAAACCGATTAGACAGTGTAATTACGTCATTAATTCATACTGACCAAATGGGATTCATACGTGGTCGGAGCTCCTCAGATAATATTAGATGCCTTATTGATGTCATGTGGTCCGTGGCTGACACCCAGTCCCCGATTGCTGCAATCTCTCTTGACGCCGAAAAGGCGTTCGATATGGTCGAATGGAGGTATTTATTCAAAATTTTAGAAGAATTTGGATTTGGTAATACCTTTATAAGATGGATTCATGTATTATATAAGCACCCAGAAGCAGCAGTGCAGACCAATGGGCTGGTCTCAGATTATTTTATGTTGGGGAGAGAAACCAGGCAGGGATCACTCCTATCCCCTTTGCCCTTCTGCTTAGCCATTAAGCCTCTGGCAGCAGCCATAACCGGGGCGACTGATTTTCCGGGGGTCACGGCGGGTGGGATGGTACATAAACTGATGCTTTACGCTGATGACATCTTATTACTGGTGTCCGACCCTAGCAGATCTGTACAATGTCTTCTTGGAATTATAGACTTATTTTCAAAATTCTCCAGGTACAAGGTAAACTGGTCCAAGTCTGAGGCACTCCCCTTGACAGCTTATTGCCCCTCCACTGCCTTCCACCCAGGGGCATTTCAGTGGGGCAAGCTATCATGTATTTGGGTATTCATTTCTCTAGACACCTGAAAGATTTGGTCAAGGTCAATTTTGACCCATTATTACAAAAAATTTCTTGTGATGTTGAAAGATGGGCAACTCTTAATCTGTCCATGGCAGGTAAAGTTAATGTTCTGAAAATGAACTGTGTTCCCAAACTTAATTATTTTATCCAGTCTCTCCCCTTAGAAATTCCCCACTATTACTTTAAAAGGTTTGACAGAATATCTAAGGTATTTATTTGGAATGGTAAACGTCCCCGTTTGAGCCACAGCAAGCTATAAAGACCATCTGATAAAGGAGGCTTAGGGCTACCAAACATATTATTTTACTATTATGCTTTTAATTTAAGGCACCTGGCCCACTGGTCCCTCCCTCCTGAAAGAGCCCCTCCGTGGTACTGTCTGGAACATGCTGTAATGGCCCCTCTGTCACCATGCAAGTCCTGTCTACTAAATTAAGTAAAAAAGCAAAAACACATCCAATAATTGCTCATCTTAAATTAATTTGGACTAGAGTTGATCGAATATTTAAATTTGATCCCTTTCTAAATGTCTCTTCAAGTATTTAGTTAAATCCTAAATTACGAATTGATAAATGTTCCAATTTATTGGAAGATATGGCATGAGAAGGGAGTGGTCATTTTGGGGGATCTGTATTCTGATGGCTCTTTGAAATCTTTTGGGGAGTTGGTGCAGCGGTTCAGCATCCCTACTTCCCACTTTTTTAGATACCTGCAACTCCGACATATGTTGGGGGGGTGTTTGGGCCCGCTGCATCGGTTCCCCATAATGCAGAGCGCCTAGATAAAATTTTAAAGAACTATGGAAAAGGACATGAAGCAGCTGTCTATTATTCTATGTTGATTCATACTCTTGGTAATGGGCCCATTGCAGCTCTGCAGAAGACATGGGAAAGTGATCTGAATCTGACATTTAGTGATGAGGATTGGAACGAAACTTGTAAAAATATTAAAGTAGTTTCAAGGGATGCAAGAGTACGCCTTATTCAATTTAAAATTATACATCGTTTTTATTGGACTCCCTCCAGATTATTTAGATTAGGATTATTATCCACATCAGAATGTTGGCGATGCAAGTCTGAGGAAGATACTTTAATTCATGTGTTATGGTTATGTCACAAAGTCCAACACTTTTGGACCAATATTTATGATAACCTATGTGAGATTACGGAGATTGAAATTCCATTTAGCCCTAGATTATTTGTCTTGAGTGATCATACAGTCCTGACAGGACAGGATAAACATTAAAAGCTTTGTCCAAACCAGTATTATGATTGGTAGACAAATACTTGTCAGGGGATGGAAGACGGAGGGGGTACCCTCTCTGCAAGAGTGGGCCGTGGAGTTGGCACGAGTGGCAGCATTAGACATTAGGCAGTAGACATCTTTATTGCAGACATACTGTCTGTGTGTCTGCAGTAAATATGTCTACTGCTCAGTATACTGTGTGTGCGTGTGCGTGCAGTAAATATCTGTACTGATTGGAATATAGAAACAGTATACTGAACAGTAGACATCTTTACTGCAGACATACTGTCTGTGTCTGCAGTAAATATGTCTACTGCTCTGTATACTGTGTGTGTGTGTGTGTGTACAGTAAATATCTGTACTGATCGGAATATACAAACAGTATACTGAACAGTAGACATCTTTACTGCAGACATACTGTCTGTGTGTCTGCAGTAAATATGTCTACTGCTCAGTATACTGTGTGTGTGTGTGTGTGTGTGTGTGTGTGTACAGTAAATATCTGTACTGCTCGGGATACACAAACAGTATACTGAGCAGTAGACATCTTTACTGCAGACATACTGTCTGTGTGTCTGCAGTAAATATGTCTACTGCTCAGTATACTGTGTGTGTGTGTGTGTGAACGTGCAGTATATCTATACTGCTCAGGATATACAAACAGTATACTGAACAGTAGACATCTTTACTGCAGACATAATGCCTGTGTTCTGCAGTAAATATGTCTACTACTCAGTATACTGGTTGTGTGTGGTGAGTGGTGTGGGTGTGATCAGTAAAGATTATACGGCTCGGGATATCCAAACAGTATACTGAACATAGAACATCTTACTGGCAGACATACTGTCCTGTATTGTCTTCTTTTAAGTCACTCAGGACGCCATTGGGTGTTTTTAATTTTTAACGTGGTTTATTAAACAAAGGTCTTCTAATAAAGTTGATCAAACAAAACAATAAACCAAGTAGGTATATAGACAGTAAACCAACGTAATAGATAAAAACCTTATGCCTGCTGGGCGTACTTCCACAAAATTCGAAAATCACAGTTCACAGTTCCAACATCCAAACTTCTGAGGTCCAAGGCCAGTGCCTTCTCCAGCCACAATCTCCTGATAGACCGCAGGTGGGCATTGATTATTCAGCATCCCGCCCACACAGGTGACACTTAGACAAAACCACAGGTTATACCATTCAAACATGTACCACATGTGCCGCAGGTGTCATAAACAAGAAAAAAAATGAATGACTGGCTCCTACACTGTCTGTGTGGCTGCATAAATATGTCTACTGCTCCGTTATCTGTGTGGTGTGTGTGTGTACAGTAAATATCGTATACGGGCTCGGATTACAAACAGTATACTGAACATAGACATCTTTACTGCAGACCATACTGTTCTGTGTGTCGGCAGTAAAATATGTCTACTGCTCAGTATACTGTGTGTAGTGTGTGTGTGCGCGCAGTAATACCTTGCTGATCGGAATATACAAACATCTACTGCTCAGTAGACTGTGGTGTGTGTGTCGCGCAGTAAATATCTGTTACTGATCGGAAATATACAAACAGTATACTGGAACAGTAGACACTTTACTGCAGACATAACTGTCTGTGTGGTCTGCAGTAAATATGTCTACTGCTCAGTATAACTGTGTGTGTGGTGTGGTTACAGTAAATATCTAACTGCTCGGGATTATACAAACAGTAACGGAACAGTAGACATCTTTACGGCAGACATACTGTCTGTGTGTCTGCAGTAAATATGTCTACTGCTCAGTATACTGTGTGTGTGTGCGCGCGCAGTAAATATCTATACTGATCGGAATATACAAACGTATACTGAACAGTAACAGCTTTACTGCAGACATACTGTCTGTGTGTCTGCAGTAAATATGTCGACTGCCGTAGACTGTGTGGGTGTGCGCGCAGTAAATATCGGTACTGATCGGAATATACAAACAGTATACTGAACAGTAGACATCTTTACTGCAGACATACTGTCTGTGTGCCTGCAGTAAATATGTCTACTGCACAGTATATTGTCTGTGTGCGCGCAGTAAATATCTGTACTGATCGGAATATACAAACAGTATACTGAACAGTAGACATCTTTAACTGCAGACTAACGGTCCGGTGAGTCTGTAGTAAATATGTCTACTGCTCAGTATACTGTGTGTGTGTGTGTGTGTGTGTGTGTGTGTGAGAGTGTGTGTGTGTGTGTGTGCGCAGTAAATATCTGTACTGATCGGAATATACAAACAGTATACTGAACAGTAGACATCTTTACTGCAGACATACTGTCTGTGTGTCGCAGTAAATAGGTCACTGCTCAGTATATTGTGTGTGTGTGCGCGCGAGCAGTAAAATACTGTACTGATCGGAGGAATATACAACAGGTCTACTAGCTCAGTCAGTACTGTGTGTGTATGTGCGCGCAGTAAATATCGGTACTGATCGGAATATACAAATAGTATACTGAACAGTAGACATCTTTACTCATTTACTGCAACATAGTGTCTGTGATGTCTGCAGTAAATGGTCTACTGCTCAGTATACTGTTGGTGTGTGTGTGTGTGTACAGTAAATAATATACTGAACTGCGGGATATACAAACAGTATACTGAACAGTAGACATCTTTACTGCAGACATACTGTCTGTGTGTCTGCAGAAAATATGTCTACTGCTCAGTATACTGTGTGTGTGTGTGCGCGCAGTAAATATCTATACTGATCGGAATATACAAACAGTATACTGAACAGTAGACATCTTTACTGCAGACATACTGTCTGTGTGTCTGCAGTAAATATGTCTACTGCTCAGTATACTGTGTGTGTGTGTGCGCGCAGTAAATATCAGTACTGATCGGAATATACAAACAGTATACTTGAACATAGACATCTTTACTGCAGAAATACTGTCTGGTGTTGTGCAGTAAGTTATGTCACTGCTCAAGTATAACTGTGTGTGGTGGGTGCGCGCAGTAAATATCTGTACTGATCGAAATATACAAAAGTATACTGACCAGTAGACATCTTACTGCAGACATACTGTCTGTGTGTCTGCAGTAATTATGTCTACTGCTCAGTATACTGTGTGTGTGTGTGTGTGTGTGTGTGTGTGTATACAGTAAATATCTATACGCGCATCGAGGATATACAAACAGTATACTGACAGTAGAATCTTTACTGCAGACATACTGTCTGGTGTCTGCAGTAAATATGTCTACGGCTCAGTATACTTGTTGTGTGTGTGGTGTGTGTGTGTGTGTACAGTAAATATCTATGACTGCTTCGGATATACAAACGAGTTACTGAACAGTAGACATCTTTAACGGCAGACATCTGTCTGTGTGCTGCAGAAATATGTCTACTGCTCAGTATACTGTGTGTGTGTGGGCCAGTAAATATCGTACTAGCGGGATACAACAAATACTGAACAGTAGCAAATTTACTGCAGACATTCTGCTGTGAGTCTGCGGTAAATATGTCTACTGCTCAGTATACTGTGTGTGTGTGTGTGTGCGCGCGCAGTAAATATCTGTACTGATCGAAATATACAAAGAGTATACTGAACAGTAGACATCTTTACTGCAGACATACTGTCTGTGTGTCTGCAGTAATTATGTCTACTGCTCAGTATACTGTATACTGTGTGTGTGTGTGTGTGTGTGTATACAGTAAATATCTATACGGCTCGGGATATACAAACAGTATACTGAACAGTAGACATCTTTACTGCAGACATATTGTCTGCGTATCTGCAGTAAATATGTCTACTGCTCAGTATACTGTGTCTGTGTGTGTGTGTGTGTGTGTGTGTGTGTGTCAGTAAATATCAATACTGCTCGGGATATACAAACGTATACTGACATAACTCTTACTGCAGACATACTGGTGAGTTGCAGTAAATATGTCACTGCTCAGTATTGTGTGTGTGTGTTCGCGCAGTAAATACTTGTACTGATGAATATACAAAAGTATACTGAACAGTAGACATCTTTACTACTGCACATACTGTCTGTGAGTCTTTGCAGTAAATATGTCTACTGCTCAGTATACTGTGTGTGTGTGTACAGTAAATCTCTATACTGCTCGGGATATACAAACAGTATACTGAACAGTAGACATCTTTACTGCAGACATACTGTCTGTGTGTCTGCAGAAAATATGTCTACTGCTCAGTATACTGTGTGTGTGTGTGCGCAGTAAAAATCTGTACTGATCGGAATATACAAACAGTATACTGAACAGTAGACATCTCTACTGCAAGACATACTGTCCTGTGTGTCTGCAGTAATTATGTCTACTGCTCAGTATACGGTGTGTTGTGTGTGCGCGCAGTAAGTAATTCTGACTGATCGAAATAACAAAGAGTATACTGAACATAGACATTTTCTACTGCAGACATACTGTCCTGTGTCTCGCAAGTAAATTAATGTCTAGCTCAGTATTACTGTGTGTGGTGTGTGTGGTGTGTGTGTGTGTGTGTGGTACAGTAAATGTCTATACGGCTGGGATATACAAACAGTATTCTGAACAGTAACATCTTTACTTCAGACCATTACTGTCGGGTATCTGCAAGTAATATAATCACTGCTCCAGTATACGGTTGTTGTGTGTGTGTTGTGTGTGTGTGTGTGTGTGTGGCGTGCAGTAAAATCCTGTACTGATCGGACATATACAAACATTCTAGATGAACGTAGACTCTGTTACGCGACATACTGTCTGCGTATCTGCAGAAATATTCTACTGCTCCAGTATACTGTGACTGTGTGTGGTGTGGTGTGTGTGTGTGTGTGGGGTGTACATGTAAATATGCTATTACTGCTCGGGAGTATACAACACAGTATTCTGAACAGTAGACATGCTTTACTGCAGGACATACGTCTGCTATCTGCAGTAAATTGTCTAGCTCTCAGTATACTGCTGGTGTGTGTGTGTGGTGTGTGTGTGGTGTTCGTTGTGTGGTGTGCGTGGCAGTAAATATCTGTACTGATCGCGATATACAAACAGTATACTGAACATGTAGACATCTTTACTGCAGACAAATACTGTCTGTGTGATTGCTATAAATATGTCTACTGACCTCAGTATACTGTGTTGTGTGTGTGTGCGCGCCCAGTAAATCTGTACTGATCGGGAATACAAAAGTTACTGAACAGTAACTCTTTACTGCAGAACATACTGTCTGTGTGTTTGCCCGTAAATATGTCTCTCTGCTCAGTATACTGTGTGTGTGTGTGTGTAGAGTAAATCTCATACTGCTCGGGATATCAAACCAGTCATACTGAACAGTAGACCATCTTAAACTGCAGACATACTGTCCTGTTGGTCTGCAGAAAATAGTCTACTTGCTAAGTATAATGTGTGTGTGTGTGTGCGCGCGAGTAGTAAAATCTGTACTGATCGGAATATACAAACAGTAGACTGGAACAGTAGACATCTTTACGCAGACATACTGCGTGTGGTCTGCAGGCAATATGTCTACTGCGCAGATACTGTGTGTGTGGTGGGCCGCAGTAA
>NC_040017.1:1980702-2004345 GCF_000972845.2 Larimichthys crocea
CACACACTACTGAAATATTACGCTCCTCTGCATCGTCTGCTAGGAGATATTCTGTGGCGTGTGGGCTTCTGATCAGCTGCCGTTACTGACACGTTCCTTTGACACCCCAGTCTACTTTATAGTCAACACACATCCTGCAGACCTGCCTGGTGAGCACTGGCTCTCTTTGACTCTGGAAGAGGACGGTGTAGCCACCTTTTTTGACTCTTATGGTTTTCCTCTGGACTTTTCTCATTACCCCTCAAGCATCTTACAGTTTTTGGAGCAGCACTCTGTTTGGTTCCCTGTGGGGAATATGACCAAAAAAAGACGTGAGTGGGAGCGTGTGTGTAAGGCTGGAAATGCCGTGGGATCCGAGCAGTGCACACACAGGTGTGGACAGGTGTGGTGCTGCGGCTGACATTTTACGCCCGCTTTTACTGACAAGAATACCGAACACAGGGAGACAATCAGGGGCTTGTTAGAAAGCTCTGCAGCTCTAATTTCACCAGCAGAAAATAAAGAAAACCAAAAACATGATATTTGAATGCCACATACCCGAATGTGCATTGGCACACTGGCACGGTGCGCGATGGGTGGCTTCTGGGTAAGTAAAAAAGTTTATTCCTTTAATTGTCCCGTATGTAAACCAGCGTTACGAGACAATTAAAGGAATAGAAGCCACCAATCGCGCACCGTGCCAGCCTCCAGCCTGTTCCCAACCATGCTGTTGGTCATAATGAATGAGTCGTGCGTTGAACCAGGCTACCTTGCCACGATGTTAGTTAGTTGCATTTGCGCATTGATGGAATGAAAATGTTTCCTACTAACATAAACATATTCATCCTGTGATTTTATAGCAATGTGTGTGCAGTCAATAGCTCCGATTACATTAGGGAAACCGGCTCTCACTGCAAATTGCGCTTCAATGTCGGCCTGTTCAACAGCATTGTACGGGAATCTGATGTACCAGGAAGACATTCGGATGATTCCGTCTCACACAGCTGGCATGGCTCGGCTCAGGGTTAACTGGCACACTCCTGACCGATCGGCCAGCTCCCGCTGGAATGCCCCTGTTGCCAGGAACCCCAGCGTAGTCAGGCAGCCGGCCCCCGTTGCGCTCTAGGGCCGGCCGCAGCTCTGCGCACATCTCCAGTAACACTGGCCTTGGTAACCGAAATCGTCTTATGAGCCAATTATCATTGTTTGCAAGTAAATCCTTGCGTTGCTTAAATCGCTCACGGCGGATTGCACCATTTGCAAGGTCCTCTAACAACTTTTGTTAATATCATTTTCTTCATCACATTGCGCATGCTTTTATATCCACCTATATAATTGCAAACACGTGGGTGTGTTAATTGTTCATAAGTGTGTCTCTGATGTGCACATCACTCTGATGACTACTTGTTTTCACATTATTAACAGTTTCCCAGCGTCACCTCTAAGTGTCGCCAAAGGAACAATAGCTGTAGAAACGTGCGTACGACAGCTATGAAATTGGTGTGGGGCACGCACATTTCTACGATTGTTTCACGTTTGATACATTTGAACGTGCGCGTGGAAAAGGACGTACGCCCCTTTTTTGTGCGTACGCATGCTTTGTACATGAGGCCCCTGGTCTTTTCCGTGTGATAACAGGCGTTTCTCTAAATTTCTTGCCAGGCTCCCAAAAAACGCCCTGTAGTCCAATGTTTTGTCTGTCAACCGTCCTGTGTGCAGGGGTACTCCATGGAAAGAGTTCTCCTCGACCCCGCTCTGGCTCAGTAGACTGTGTCGACCTGGCCGCTCAGACATGGCCTCGAACACCCGGATCTGTCTGCAAATGGCTTTATGCGACATTAGGATGTTATACTCTCGTTTTTGGAGCTCAAGGGACAGCTCTGACAGTTCTTTTAATGCATTATACATCAGTCCCAAGTTGGTTAAAAACCATGGGATGATAAGCGCTTTGCCAGCCCATTGTAACTTTCTCTAGTTGCGCTATCACGGGTAGGATCCTGCGCTGCCTGCGCAAAATGTCTGTAGAGGGCAGGATAATTTTTCCACACAGCTTCGATAGTTCTGAGACTAGATGCCACCCATCTGGGGCCTCATGTACGAATACTTGCATGGATTTCCACATGAAACTTGGCGTACGCCAAAACCCAGGAACTGTCGTACGCACAAAAATATTCAGATGTATCTAAGTGTGCGTACGCATAGATCAAAGCACGTTTCTTTTGTACATCCCAATCAACGTGGAATTGAGCGCACATGCAACTCCTCCTTGTCCCGCCCCCATTTACATATGCAAATCTATTTAAATAGGCCCTGGACCTGAGATTCACCTCTTTGTCCGATCAGATAACGCGATAAGCAAAGGAAAGAAAGGGAATTTCACAGAGTCTGAGTTAGAGATTCTCGTGAATGAAGTGGAGATTCTGTTTGGTACCCTGTCAACAGGGATAAATATGACCAAAAAAAGACGCGAGTGGGAGCGTGTGTGTGAGGCTGTAAATGCCGTGGGATCCGAGCAGCGCACACACAGGTGTGGCTGACATTTTGCGCCGGCTTTTACTGACAAGAATACTGAACACAGGGAGACAATCAGGGCTTGTTAGAAAGCTCTGCAGCTCTAATTTCACCAGCAGAAAATAAAGAAAACCAAAAACATATTTGAATGCGCACATGCCCAAATGTACATTGGCACACTGGCACGGTGCGCCATGGGTGGCTTCTGGGTAAGTAAGTTTATTCATTCAATTGTCCCGTATGAAAAGCGTTTCATACGGGACAATGTTCGCCTAACATTCGGTTCGGTTCGGTCAGTCTAACATTAGGCTCTTGAGTCCAAGCATCACTGACGCACCGTCACAAGTGAGGCCAATAAGTGTTTTTGAGAGGAAGGCCTCGTTTAAGTTGGCATGATCTAAAGCATCCAACAGCTTGCGGACAATGCCTTCAGCACCAAAATCATCCAACTCGATAAGATCAAAGAAAATGCTCTCAACTGCACACAATTAATGTGCTCTTTTATTTTTTTAATTAATTAGTCTTATTTTAATTAATTATTCTTTGCTATTTTTTTTGTGACATGGAAATGGCGGATCCAATTAAATAGCTGCCGGAACACCGGATCCAATTAAATAGCTGCCGGATCCAACGTCGGAGGTTCCGGATCTTGTTCCGGCATGTTCCGGCTCAAATTAAGCCCTGCATATATCATGAAAATAACTCTCTATAGACTGAATGTGATCAATAAAGCCTTTATTGAGAAAAACAATTTTTGTATGTTTACATTCATTTAGGGAGAAAAGGGGATCCAGGGAGATTTATTATTTTTACGTCGTCTACGTTCTCATTCTTTTGGGATTTCTTCGGGAGTAATCCAGTGTGGGGAGAGGGTTACTGTCCGTTTGGAGACTCGTTTGGCCTCTGGAGGAGCTATTGTGTTTTGTTGTTGTTGTTGTTCTTCTTCTTCTTCTTCTTCTTCTCCTTCTTTATTATCTTGCCCCTCTGGTCTGCTCCAGCGTGGGGAGAATTCCATCCAGCGTTGCTCTTGGATAATTTCTTTATAATGTACTCGGCATTCTTGTGGTCACGCTGGGGAAGGCTTTTTATTACCTCACTCAGTGTGTCATCTGGATCGGACCGCTCCATGTCAAGAAGTTGGCTTCTCTCTCGGGTCACGTTGCAGAGTTAAAGTCACCCGACGCTCCTCTTTTTGACCTTGTTTCATCAGCGTGAGATATTTCTTCAGCAAGGTGTTGTATTTTTTAATTTTTTCATAAGAACTCAGCCCCGGCTCATTTAATATCGCTCTCATTTTTCCATCTAAATCATCTTCGGCTGTTTGTCTGATGGAGGATTCAGGTTGAGTCAGGCGGTTTAACTGATGAGGTGCGACGAGAAACATTTTTTGTGATGTTCTCAGAGCCATGTCTTTTTTATTTATTTATTTTTTACCTTCTATTAACAAGTCCTCCTATAAGATTTCCGAGGATGGGCACCGCAGCCAAAAGCAGAGGTAAAATAAAACCTGTTTCATCAATGTTCTGCGTTTCTGATTTAAACCCGTCTTTTTTATCAGCCAGCAGTCTGATCATTTTTCTCCGACTTTTCAGTTTTTTGTATTGAGGAGAAGACAGTGGAATGTTGCCTTTTAAACGATTCAAAGCAATCTCGCACAGAGCTTGGAGAAAGTCCGGGGAAGAGTGGGCAAGAATGTCTTTACGTTTACAAGGTGTGGCATGGTATAGAGCTCTAAGTAAGGGTGCATTTCTTCTTATACGCGCCGACATGGTGCTGCTGCCGCTGCTGCTGCTGCTGATGATGATGAATGAATAATTTTAAGTATTCCAATGCACATAATTCAGGTTTTTTTCATGAACCACATTGCCTCCAATAGCGAACACATTTGTAAAAATAGTTAAGAAAATAACTATCAAAACAGTCAACAGAAAGCCACACTTTTGACATTTGCATTGCAGAAATTTATTTTATGAAATGCCAACAAAAACCAGTATAACAATATGTTTTACTGGACATCTTAAAATTAATAATCTAACAATATTAGTACATGGAACATTGCACTTATCACAGTCTTTCAAGATCATAAAACTATATTAGCATCCAACAATGTAGCTTTTAAGACCAAGAAAATACGTTTCAGCTGTATCAAAGTTCAACTGCCAAAAACTCAGACCATTAGTGGTGTCAATGTAGTATATTCAGATGTCTGTATTTTCTCATGTTAAGCCCCAAAGTGACCTATTTGTGTGGTAATAGATTAATAAAACAGTTGAGATCACTGACATTTGTCTTGTTATGGCATCACAATACTATTTGCCCATCAACTTGAGACTTTACATTTTCAGTGAGGAATTTCTACTAGTTGAAAAAATCTTGGTCCCTCTGTTCACAATAAGATCATGTCTTTGAGTTCATAATATGTTTAGTCCCTTTCAAGTTTGTTAGGAAAATGTGCAGCAACACAATACCAGGCATTGAGGACAAATCAATGAACATCAACTTTCCCAAAATACTTTCAAGTCCAACTACTGTAGAAATTGGCGCATCTCTGGATCTCCAGTGTTTGTAGGGTTTTTGGTTTCTGTTCCCTCCTCTTGGTTTAGCTCTAAACCGTCCTTAAATAATAGGTCATCATTAAATGACAGGTCATCGTCAAATAACACATTTTCATCTAAAGTCCCTTCTTTCAGGTAGGTGATCAACAAATGTATCTATGTGAAAAGGCTGTTCAGGCTCTGATTCAACATTAAGTCCAGAGTGATGCATCTCACTTGTGTGTCCATTGCACTAGGATGTATGGTTGGTGTTATAGAGGTCACACAAATTTGTGATCGAAGAGTCTTCCAGATCCGCAACGTCATCAACTTCCAGATTAGCGGAACTGGTCTCTTGCTCGGTGTGGCAGTCATCTGACCTCGAGTTTGTTGATTCTAGAAAAAAAAGGTCCCAATGTTTTTAGCTAATTTGTTTTCTTATAGCAATGACTCATTTACACCAATCCTTGAAAAGCAGTTTACTGGACTAGACATGTTTATTTTTCACTATACTTCTGCTAAACACATTACTAATTACTAGATTATTAAAGTGTTATAGTCACCTGAGCTGCCAGTAAAACCTTGACAAACCAAGTGAGGTTCGCAAGTCTCACATAAGTAACAGTGATTTATTGGATATATTAACTTTTCTTTGAAATAACAGTCGATCAAAATTTAAAGCTTTACAACATGCAATTTCTTACATGTCTAACAGAGTTGTTTACCTGTGTTCTCCAGTCCTTGTGTGTCCTGCTGAAAACAGAGAATAATACATTTAACATAATACTCGCATGCAATTTTATTAGGCATACCTGGGTAAAATCAATGCAGTAGTCCTGCTATAAATCCCCCTTTCATGTGGATTAAAATGTTAATATTTTATTGAATCTGTTTGAGAGGTGATACTTCATTGTCAAAACTATAAGTAAATTACATATATATTTACATGTACTGTGCACCGTGGGCTGATTATTGACGTGGCTGATTACCAGATCTGATATTAACCATTTATCTGACTAGCTGCATCAGTTAAGTCATTGAGATAAATGAATTAAAAAATGTGGTGCTTTGGCTCTGATGCTTCATACAATCTGTAAGGTAAATAAAAACTATAGTAATCAGATACATGCAGTGGAGTCAACAATAAAATATTTATATAATATGCAATTTATTCTGACTAAAAAGGGTTACAGAAATGGAATAATTATACACATGTGCAACCTTTCCTATTAGATGCGTTAATTTCTTTTAACGTGTTAATTTTTGTTCTTCTTCAGAAAAAGTGTAGCTTTTTACACTCACCACTTCAGGAGCTGCGTCTTTGTTTTCTTCAACAAGTTGCATTTGGCGCAAACAAGTTGTGAACTTTGAACCCAGCAGTAGATGACGCAGCCCTAACGTCAACATTTCATTGGATGAGAGTGCCATCAGTCACAAATGCTGCATCATGATTGGTCAATTCGTAGTTGAAGTGCGGGCAGGTGAGATGGAGGGAGAAGGAACCGTTACGGGAAGTAGAAGAAGGTAAGCGACATCTTTGTCAAGCATAATTTGGGTAAAACTTTGCAAAAATTTAGATGGTGAGTGTTTATGTTGGTTCAGATACTTTTTTTGAAGAAACTGGTCGGCATATGTGGCAAATAGTGACGCTAGCTAGTGAGGCTATAGGCCTGGACCACATGTGGCCATGAACTTGTTATGATTAGCCTAGCTAACGTTAGGCTAACTGGTAACTTATTGTGGTGATATCTTTATGTAAAGAATATGCACTTTGGGATTTTTATATTTTTATATCCTCTTGAAGACCACGTTTTTTAGTTCCTGAGTTGTCTGATATGGTTACAGTAACACATCTCTGTGTCCAATTCAACTAGTTGCTGTACCAAATTATAATGACATGATAAAACTAAATAAGACATTGAACCACTTTTTTAAATAATTAAGATGTATTGTACTTTTATGTATTTAACAAAACGGATGGCCCAGCAGGAAATACCAAAAAAGAGATGCTCAAAAGAGCGTGAAACCCACCGAAGATGTGTTTTTATAAACCAGACCCCGGCTCACCCAAAGATGACTCAGATGGTAATTGAGTTATTATTATCAATTATCAATATATTGGCAGCTTCAGAGTAAGTAATTAGTGGAGAAGAAAGGCCAAACTGCAGGATGTGCTGAGGCAAAATGTACTTACTATAAGTAAGTACATTTTGTCTCTCTGTTGCAGTTAATTGTTCCTTTAACACTATTGTTTTTTTTCTCTCACAGTTTCCTAATGTACAAAATGAAACTAAAACTTAAAAGCTTTTAACAATTTTGTAAAAATCTTAGCCCACCATGAAATCTCTTGATTTTTTTAAAAACTAGTCTCTTCCTTTTCTTTAGTTTATTTTTGCTGCTGTGTCCCTGTAAGGTAATTCATATTTTGTGTCACAGGTGGTGAGCACCTTGAGGCATTAAAAGCTTTCTGGACAAAGTGGAACAGATCCAACAGGCTGGTGTTGGGGCTCCAAAACACAGATCTGGGAAGCAAGAGCTGTATCCAGAAAGTGGCCTATTCGTGTCTTCTACCCGCCATACATGCAGAAGCAAAGAAGGACTGCCTCAGATTGTTCCATCCTCTTTTTGATGAGTTCTTTACTCCAGAGGAGTGCCGAAATGCTGTTGCCTTTGGGAAGCACGGGGAGGTGCCAGATAGGAAGACAGTCCTGGATAAATTCAAAGTCAATAGGATTATAAGTAAGTACATTGCTCAGTGTTAACAATTTATGGAAATATGTAAAGGTTGTGGAAATCCATTAGCAAAAATACATAACATAAAGAAGCACAAATTATTTTAAAAAATTAATTTGTTGTAATTCTACTTTTTATTTCTAGTTTGTTTTCCCCCAAATTTGGCATAGTTTCTGATGTGTTGGAACCCCACGTATCATTTAATGTTTTGATTGTTTCATTGACCTCACAGTTTTACTGAATTTCCTTGTGTGAACCATAGAGATATTTCAATATGAATTTTGTGACATTGGGATAAAAAAAGCTCTCAATACTGTCATTGTAACTGCTGTTACATTATGAAATTTGTAATTTGTGCTTTCTTTCCTTTCTCTGTCTTTTTCTTCTTACAGCTTACATCATGCGCTGTAGTACCCTGGATGGATGGACACCAGTGGAGAAGAGTAAGGTCAAAAAAGCCTTCAAAAACACATGGAAATGGCATACTGATAGACATTTGTTGAAATGACCATGTTCAAAAAAAGCCCCTGTATACAAATGATGTATGAGGGCCTTAAAGACTCTAAAGTCGTTAAATGTTGTGCAATGTGCACTGTTGTAAAGTTGTGCTGATGCTTCTCAAAGAATCGTTGGAGACCTTGTTACTGTTTTAAAAACAAGTTTTACTGAAAAGAGACACATTTATAGTTCAGGTTTTATAATGACAATGTGATAATGTTTATAACTTTTGCTGTCTTTCAATGTTAACTTTATTGTAAACATTATTGTTATTGTTAACGTTATTACAGCTACTTGAAATACTCAAAATACTCGGTCATTGTACTTAACAATTGAGTCCTGCTGTTTTGAATTTGAATAAAGATTCAGATTACTTTATTCATTCCAAAAGGGAAATCAATCTGTCTGTCAGCTCATTTGCTATAGAATTATAAAGCCTGATGTATATAAAATTGCTGCAGTATTTGTAAGGTGTTTGCATGTGTGCGCGTGTGTGCATGCTTGCGTGTGCGCCATATTGCTCCATATAAGCTTCAGTATGGCTCATTTTCTTCTCCAAGGAGAAATAAAGGAGACATTAAAAACACTGAATTTAGATTAGCAAGGTATCTCCCTTAAGTATCAAGTATGACTCCCTCTAATTACTCTGTCTCACCTATTGCTCCTAGTGAATTTTAGGAGAAACATATGAGAAACATTTTAGACAAAATATAAACAAAAATGAGGCTGAGATGAGAATCTCAAATTTGTCTCCTGAGCTATAGAAGAGCAAGCTTTGAGCAGCAAAATTTTCCTCTGGGGAGGCTTGAAAAATAACATCATCCAGGATAATCAAATGGTTCTGATCAGGAGGAAACAGCTCTGTGTCATCAAAAGAATCAGGCAGTCCTTCAACAAACTTAATCTTTTTATTCATTTTTTTGCAGTTCAGCATACATGGGTTGAAAGGAAGTATAAATCCACACAATGTTTTCAGGTACAACATTTATTACATGTTCACAATTTTCGATAACACTTTTTACAAAATATGTTTTCCCACACCCACTGGGACCCACAATCATACATGAAAAGGGTGCTGCGAGTCTGGGATCAAAATTAACTTCCTACATGTTAGCAAGGTGTGACTTTTTTTGTTTGTTTGTTTGTTGTTGTTTTTTGGTCTGTCTGTTTGTTTCTCTCCTCTTATTTCAGTAGCCAAAAGGCAGAGTTGTGCCGTCGCTAAAGAGACGTCTCTCTAAACTTTTTTTGAAATGTGCAATTTTTCAAGAGTAAGCTCTTTTTATTACGTCTCATGTTATGCTGAAGGGTCTCAATAACACCCCCTCGAGAGCCCTCAAGGTAACCCTCCACCAACTTTCTGACGCTGTCAAAGTTGACCTGCTCACAGCATTCTCTAGTCTGAGTGATACCCTTGACACGCAATACTACCTTTTTCTTTTGTCTCGTCTGGTAGGCGTAACTTTTGGGACCAGCGGCTGCAAATTCTTGAATGGTGTCACCATCCAGCTCATCGGTCAAATCCCCCAGATAATTCCCCAATTTCAGAGGTGTTCCCCCTTCTTTCACCACATATATCAGACTGTCAGTATCCATGTAGAGAACATTTTCCTGCACCTGCTCTAGATAACCGTACAGCTTGAGACGGGTGAATGCAGCAATGAACACATTATTAGCTCACACTCCCGTCAATGCTCTGGCCTGCTCGTCGTGTCTACACGGACCGGTCTAATTGTTGATTTCAGCGCAGGTATGACAGAGGGCAGCGCCGGTCCTGGACGTAGATTGCTGCCTGGAATCAGTCTGGCCGCCGCCCCCCTCCGCCTTGCCAACCAAGTGCCTCACTAGCCGCATACAGCTCCTCAAACGGGACTCACCTCAGAGGGCAAGTGTCGTGGGGGTTAAAACAAGATGGGCAACCGTGGTAAAAGCACCCCAGAAACTCCCAAGCATAAGCAACACCATCTATTTTGGCAAAACCGTCAACAAAGTACGGTCCTACCTGTTTCTCCCCTTTGTTTAATGCATGCTGGATAAAAACATTATTGCTGCGTGCTACCCACTCCAACCACTGAATGGAGGCGTGGGAGTAGCTTTTGGTCTGGCACCTGTAGTTATCTGGCGAAGGTATGGCCAGGGTTTTGGATGGGAGGAATTTTGTGAGAAACACCTTGATGCACGCACCTTGATGCACGCCCGTGTCAGTGAGGAACTGATTTCTGAACAGGACGCAGCCCTTGGCAAGAATGTCAACATCATTTTCACAGTACAGCCGAGCTTCCTTCTCAAAGTCAAACGTACCCTGACTCACCTCTCTGTACCAGCCGTAAAACTCTTGCTGCTGAGCGGGAGTCATATGTTTCACGCCAAAATAATGCGGTGGAGGATAAGCTCCGATATACTGCAAATTCTTCTCTGAACTGAAACCATGAGAGAAATTACCCTTGAGATCAGAGAAACCCAACGCCTTGGGCATGGCACTGAGACACATGGTGAGGAAAGACAGAGAGTCGATGAATTTTAAATTAAAATCAGGGTCTTGGTAACAGAGAATTTTACTGCCCTGCATGATGAGAGAAGGTTGCATTCCCATCTCTATCATGGTGTTGAGGATCAAATAGCTGTCAAAACATTTAGCATTGTGAGCTACAAACACACTGTTCAGGTACGCGGGCCTCCTGAAATGCAAGAGAAAGTCCCTGACACAGTTCAAACCATAAGACATCCACCGCATGCCACTCAGTGTTTTGGTGCAGACAAGAAAAGGTTTGTGCACGTTCTGTTGACATCTTTTGATTGTATCGCATATACTGCTATGTGTTTCACCCAAAGGTCTTTCTCTAGGCTCCTTGAGCCTGTCAAAACATAGAGCCATACGACACGTCCTGTTGCAGTTGCTGCATGCTACGGGTTTGAGCTCCTGCTTAGTGCAATCAGGGTTGTTACACACAGAGCAGTGACCTTTGCATTGGTGGGCGTAGGGCTTCATGTAGCTTTTGTAGCAGTAATGACAGACGTACGGAACCCCGAGAAAGGCTTTCAGATTTTTTATACCGTAATAATGGTTCTGGAACAAAAAGAGAAACAGAGGATTTGATCTATCGGAGAAAGCTGTCTCAAATTGAGAGAGCGGCTGCTGATCTGGACTTCTGTAAAAAATAACAATTTTGCAGTTCAGAATTTTTTCAAATTTGCACACGTCAGTAAAGGTGACGGGGGTCTGATAGCTCAGACCAGCAAGTCTCTGAAACTCTCTCCCTTGTTCTAAGGCCTGATTATCTGTGACTAGAGGATCATTTACATGGGCCAAGTTGATGGCAAAGCAGAGGTGATCATGCCTGTTGTCCCTAATGTACAGATGTTGTCTTTTAATTCGTATTATTTCACAGTCTAAAGTTTTGTCCAGTTTGCGTTTAACACCGCCTCTGGGATCATGCACAACCTGAACCACTAATTCTAACCTAGCATATGATGCTATCTCTGCGTTAGATTGAACCAACCGTTCCAGCAAGCCCTCAAAAGCAGGTAAGATAGCATCACCATGTTCATCCTCAACAACCACAGAGACATGATTCTGAACATTCTCACCAATCAGCTCTAGCTGTATTACATCATTACGCCCAACCTGTGCTCTGACAGTGCCAGCCATTTCTCTAAGAATCAACATCACATCGTCATAAAACTGTGCAAGATCCGGTATGTTTCTGGCAGGGGGAACGGTGAACACTCGTCTCAGCTCCAGATTGTTGAGCCAGTTGCCATGTTGGAGGAGGTGGACGGCCTGGGGGGTGAATCAGCCTGACCCCTCATGTTTCCTCCACCATGCTGGACATGGACTTCCTCTAAATTAGGAGTTTGAAATGAAGCCGATTGAAATGAAGGAGCAGGTGGGGTAGGAGGAGGAGAAGGAGGGGGAACTTGGTTTTCATTTGGCTGTGAGCAGGAGGAGGGGGAGGGGAAGGGGATGAGGAGGAGGAGGATGGGGTCTGGTCAATCTAATGGAGTGCCAGTTCTAAAGGATGGAAATAATTTTCAACATCGGAGGAACATCGATTTTGATTTAGACGCAGCAGAGCGTCATCTAATGGTTGGAAATAGTTATTAGCAGTCAATGATGACGGTTCACCTACATTAGCAACGGCTATTTGATTCAATTGCTCAACCATAAACTCGAAATCAGACAGACCAAAAGACTCAAAAAAAGTTTTCTTCATCCATTTTTTAGTTTATTTTAAATGTCACACCACACTTTTAGGACTTTTTCCTAATGAAATGAAAATGAAACATTTGCAGTCTCTCACGATCGTCCGCAGTCAGTGGGTGTGAGTCGACTCCTTCCCTTGCTGTGTCTCTGCTGTCAGCCTGCACTTCCGGCTCCAAGGTTTGGGTCCCACAGCTCCGTGCTTCCCTCGTTGTGTCTCTGCTGTCAGGCTGCACTTCCGGCTCCAGGGTTTGGGCCCCACAGCTCCTTTGTTCCACAACTGGGGACCAAAAAAACATATTTTAATTCACAAGACAATTAAGAGACAAGACAAAAGATCATTTTATATTTAGAAAACATTGCCTACCTTGATGACGGGTGTAGGGTTTTTTTGGCCTAGGTAGCTCTGACACAGGACTCCCGAGAGGAGAAACTGAAGGCCCGGGCTCTTTTTTAAAAACTTTTTTTTAGTTTTTGCGAGTTACCCGATGCTCCACTTGTAGTGCTGGCAGAATCTCCTGTGTAAGTAGGGTGGCTGCGTCGTCCTGGTTCGCACGAGGATGACTCGTTGATGGAGGAGTGCCTCCTGCATCACCATCTAATACAGCGGTCCCCAACCACCGGGTCGCGACCCGGTACCGGTCCGCGAGACATTCCGAACCGGGTCGTGACATTGGGGGGAAATTTAAAAAAAAAAATCAAAAATTTTTTTCCAAAAAAAAAAAAAGGAAAGAGACAGAGAGAGAGAGAGATGTAAATAAAAAATGGGTTAATTTTTCATGTTAGATAAGCCTATGCGTGGACGCTGCATATTGCATTCGGAGGCCGAAAGCACGTTTTAGTTTTTTCAATGATGACTGTCCCTGCCCTCAACACCTAGGCTACTTTCCCACAGCGCTGTCTCAGATCAGCTCAGTTCTTCTCACGGTCAGCGACAGAGTGTACGTTAGCTACGATGAGCAAGAAGCAGTCGTCGTTAGAAAGTTTCTTTGGTTTGGGCAAGGGCGCAAAGAGGTCTAGCACCGATGACAGTAATGCAGTGGTCCCCAACCACCGGTCCGTGGATCAATCAGTACCGGGCCGCACAAGAATGAATTAGTTATTTCTGTTTTATTTAATACGGTCATTTCGAAATAAAAAAAAACGTTTCAAAATAAAAGACCGCTCGACTTTCTACTAGTTGAAAAAATCTTGGTCCGCTCGTTCCATAAGATCATGTCTTTGAGTTCATAAGATGTTTAGTCCCTTTCAAGTTGTTAGGAAAAGGTGCAGCACACAATACCCTAAAAGGAATTGAGGACAAATCAATGAACATCACTTTCCAAATAGTTTCAATCCAACTACTGTAGAAATTGGCGCATCTCTGGATCTCAGTGGTTGTAGGGTTTTTGGTTCTGTCCTCCTCTGGTTTACTCTAAACCGTCCTTAAATAATAGGTCATCATTAAATACAGGTCATCGTCAATACCATTTTGTCTAAAGTCCCTTCTTTCAGGTAGGTGATCAACAAAATGTATCTATTGAAAGGCTGTTCAGGCTCTAGAATTCAACATTAAGTCCAGAGTGGATGCATCTCACTTGTGTGGCATTGCACAGGATGTAGGTTGGGTTATAGAGGTCACACAAATTTGTGATCGAAGAGTCTTCCAGATCCGCAACGTCATCAACGTCCGAGTAGCGGAACGGTCTCTTGCTCGGTGTGGGCAGCATCGGACCTCGAGTTTGTTTTGATTCCTAGAAAAAAAAGGTCCATGTTTTTAGCTAGTTTGTTTCCTTATAGAATGACTTTTACCCAATCCTGGAGAAAAGCAGTTACTGGACTAGAACATGGTTATGTTCACTATATTCTCTAAACACATTACTAATTACAGATTGTTAAAGTGTGTATCATCCTGAGCTGCCAGTAAGACCTTGACAAACCAAGTTGGAGGTGTTCGCAGTCTCACATAATAACATGATTTAATTGGTATATGAACTTTATCTCTGAGAATAAAAGTCGATCAAAATTTAAGCGTTACAACATGCAATTTCTTACATGTCTAACAGAGTTGTTTTAACCGGTGTTCCCCAGTCTTGTGTGTCCTGCTGAACAGAGAATAGACATTTAACATAATACTCGCATGAAATGTTATTAGCATACTGGTAAAATCAATCAAGGTAGGCCGCTATAAATCGCCCCTTTCATGTGGATTAAAATGTTAATAGTATGTATTGGAATCTGTTTGAGAGGTGATACTTCATTGTCAAAACTATATGTAAATTACAATATTATACATGTACTGTGGGCACCGTGGCTGAGTATGACGTGGCTGATTAACCAGATCGGATATTAACATTGATCTGACCTAGCTGCGTCAGTTAAGTCATTGAGATAAAGTTGAATTAAAAATGTGTGAGATTATTTGGCTCTGATGGCTTATACAATCTGTAAGGTAAAACTAAAAACGATAGTTCAGTACTGCAGGGGAGTCAACAATAAAATATTATAAATATGCAATTTAATTCTGACTAAAAAGGGGATTACAGAAATGGAAAGTAATTATACACAATGTGCAACCTCCTATTAGATGCGTTATTCTTTAACGTGTTTAGTTTGGTTCTTCTTCAGAAAAAGTGTAGCTTTTTAACACTCACCCTTCAGGACTGCATCTTTTTTTCTCACACAAGTTGCATTGGGCGAAACAAGTTGGGAACTTTGAACCCAGCCCGTAGATGACGCAGCCTAAAGTCAACATGTCATTGGATGAGAGTGCCATCGTCACAATGCGTCATCATGATTGGTCATTATATTGAAGTGCGGGCAGGTAGAGATGGAGGGAGAAGTACGTTAGGGAGTAAAAGAGGATACACATCTTTTGTCAAGCATAATTGGGGTAAAACTTTGCAAAAATTAGATGGTGAGGTTATGTTGGTTCAGATACTTTTTTTGAAGAACTGGTCCCGGCATATGTGGCAAATAAGTGACGCTAGCTAGTGAGGCTATAGGCCTGAACACATGTGGCCATGAACTGTTATGATTAGCCTACAACGTTTAGGCAACTGGTAACTTATTGGGTGTATCTTTATGTAAGAAGTATTGCACTTTGGGATTTTTTATTATGTTGTATATCGCGTGAACCACGTTTTTTGTAGTTCCTGAGTTTGTCTGAATGGTTACAGTAACACTCTACTGGAGAGCCAATTCAACTAGTGCTGTAACCAAATTATAAGTGCATGAGAAAACTAAATAAGACATTGAAACCACTTTTTTAAATAATTAAATGTATTGTAATTTTTATGTATTATTAGACAAAACGGATGGGCCCAGCAGGAAACTAGCCCAAAAAGAGGACAGGGCGTCAAACGTAGGCGTAGAACCCTCGCTGATGTTTTTTAAACACGAGACCCCGGCATCACGCTCAAAGGATGACTCAGATGGGAATTGAGTTATTATTATCTAATTATCAATATAGTTGGCAACATTCAGAGTACATTAATTAGTGGAGAAGAAAGGCGCAAACTGCAGGATTCTGAGGCAAAATGTACTTACTAGAGTAAGTACATTTTTGCTCTCTTTTGCAGTTTTAATTGTTACTTTAACATAATGTGTATTTTTTTCTCTCACAGTTTCCTATTACAAGATGAAACTAAAACTTAAGCTTTTAACAATTTTTGTAAAAATCTTAGCCACATGAACTCTGTTTTTTTAAAACATATCTCTTCCTTTCTTTAGTTTATGTTTGCTGCTGTGTCCCTTTAAGGTAATGTCATATTTGGGTCACAGGTGGTGAGCACCTTGAGGACATTAAATGCTTCTGGACAAAGTGGAACAGATACCAACAGGCTGGTGTTGGGGCTTCCAAAACAAAGTATCGGGAAGCAAAGAAGGTCAGTTGGTATCCGGGAAAGTGGCCTAATTCGTGTCTTCTACCCGCCAGACAGCAAAGCAAAGAAGGACTGCCTCAATTGTCAAAATCCCTCTTTTGATGAGTTCTTAGCTCACAGAGGGTTGCCGAATGCTGTGCCTTTGGAGCACGGGAGGTGCCAGATAGGAAGACATGGAATGAAGGAGCCTGGATAAATTCAAAAGTCAATAGGATTATAAGTAGTACATTGCTCAAGTGTTTAACAATTTGGAATATTAAAGGTTTTTGGAAATCCATTGCGAAAATCATAACATAAAGAAGCACAAATTATTTAAAAAATTATTTGTTGTAATTCTACTTTTTATTTCTAGTTTTTTTCCCCAAATTTTGGCATAGTTTCTGATGTTTTGGAACCCCACGTATCATTTAATGTTTTGATGTATTTCAATTGACCATCCCGTTTTACTGAATTTCCCAGGCCTAGAAGTGAAGAAAAAGGAAGGGAAGAGCAGGGAGAGCAACAGGAGGGGAGAGGCTGATGAGAAAGAAGAAGACATAGAACAAGACAGGAAATAGGAGGGGAGGGGATTGAGTAAAACGAAACGATGATGTGGAAACTCCATTAGGGTTGTGTGAACCATAGAGATATTGTCAATATGAATTTTGTGAACATTTGGTGGATACACAAGAGCGCTCTCAATACTGTCAATTGTAACTGCTGTTACAAGCTTAAGGAAAGTGTAATTTGTGGCTTCTTTCCTTTCCCTGTCTATTTTTCTTCTTACAGCTTAACATCATGCCTGTAGTACCCTGGATGATGGACCCAGTGGAGTAAGAGTAAGGTCCAAAAAGCCTTCAAAACACAGGGAAAGGCATACGAAGACCATTTGTTGAAATTACATGTTTCAAAAAAGCCCATTATAAAAGATGGATGAGGGCCTTAGACCTAAATCGTTTTAAATGTTGTAGCATTTGCACTGTTGTAAAGTATGTGCTGATGCTTCTTCAAAGAATACGGTTGGAGAAGTAGTTACTGAAAAGGGACACATTATTAGTTCAGGTTTATAATGACAATGTGATAAATGTTTATAACTTTTGCTGTCTTTCAATGTTTACTGTTATTGTAAATCATTATTGTTAGTGTTAACGTATTACAGCTACTTGAAATACCAAAATACTCGGGTCATGTGCTTAACAATTGAGTGCCTGCGTTTGAATTGTAACAGTTAGAGTATTAGATCCATTCGAAAAGGAGATATATTTGTCCCAGGACTCTTACATAGTGTATGGAAAATGTAACCTGATTGGGTCGTTCAGCGATCAACTGTAGTATGTATGAGCATTAAAGAGATGAGATGTGGATGTATAGGTCTATAGTAGGTATATATCTAATATATATTAATATTGGCGGGCTGGTCTCTGATTAAAAAATTAACTAATTAATCCAACATTCTGTAATTATCGGCGATTATATGCGATTAAGTCTATCAATAAATATATCAATAAAGGTATGCATTTATTGAGGACTGAGCTATAATTGAATATTTATTATGCTAAAGATGATCAGATAATTAATGTCGAATAAACACCAGAGAAAGGGAAATTTAATTCATTCATTTTATTGGCTTAACGGTGCACTATGCACAGTTGCAAATAGAAAAAGCCAATAAATGAGCATATACTGCGAGTTGCCAACACTCCTGTAGTGTTAGACTGGTTGTTTTGCCTTTGAGTAATGTAAAGTTGTGTTACTGATCTAACGTGAGATTCCTAACATTCGGATTTCAAACGTGTCAAATTGGTCCTTGTTCATATTGATCCAACGAGCCCTGGGGCACTTTTTAAAGAATGTCTACCACCTAAAAGTCCTTAGCCACTTTACGCCATAGACCTCCTTAGTTGGATAGGATCCATCAGACATATATACATAGACGCCGCATTGAGCGGGTTGTCGTGTTTGCGATACGTTAACACGTCCGCACATATCGGAGGTGGCGATCTGCCACGTAAACTAATACAGAGGGCCGGTTTTTAGTGTGGCAAATGTGGGCGAGCCCGCCCACGGGCGCCAGTCGCCGTGAGGCTTAAGTTAATGCCTCTTATACACCCATTCACACACACACGAATATATCTGGGAAACCAAAGCTACAGCGTTTGGCCACATCCAAATGGCGGCCTCCACCGGAAAAGATAACACAAAACCGCGTTAATTGCCGGTCAATTTTGTTAACGCGTTAATTCTTAAAATTAATGCAAAATAAGCGTATTGTGACAGCACTAATATAGATTTTGATGTATATTGGCAGTGTGTGTGTGCGTGTGTGTGTGTTATATATAATATATATATAATATATATAATATATAATATATAAAATATTTGCTGCCATTGTGTAAGGTGTTTGCATGTGTGCCGCGTGTGTGCATGCTTTGCCGTGTGCGCCATATTCGCTCATATAAGCTTCAGTATGGCTCATTTTTCTTCTCCAAGGAGAAATAAAGGAGACATTAAACCACTGAATTTAGATTAGCAGGTATCTCCCTTAGTATCAAGTATGACTCCCTCTAATTACCTGTCTCACCTATTGCTCCTAGTGAATTTTAGGAGAAACACTATGAGAAACATTGTTAGACAAAAATATAACAAAAAGAGGCCTGAGATGAGAATCTCAATTGTCTCTGAGCTATAGAAAGAGCAAGCTTTGAGCAGCAAAATTTTCCTCTGGGGAGCTTGAAAAATAACATCATCCGGATAACAATGGTTCTGATAGGAGGAAACAGCTCTGTGTCATCAAAAGAATCAGGCAGTCCTTCAACAAACTTATCTTTTTATTCATTTTTTTGCAGTTCAGCAATACATGGGTTGAAAGGAAGTATAATCCACACAATGTTTTCAGGTACACATTATTACATGTTCACAATTTTCGATAACACTTTTTACAAAATATTTTCCCACCCCACTGGGACCCACAATCATACATGAAAGGGGGCTGCGAGTCTGGGATCAAAATTAAACTTCCTACATGTTAGCAAGTGTGACTTTTTTTGTTTGTGTTGTTTGTTGTGTTTTTTGGTCTGTCTGTTTGTTTCTTCTCTTGATGTCGTGTCCAGCAAGTTGGCCGTCGCTAAAGAAGACGTCCTAAAACTTTTTTTGATGTTGGCAATTTTCAAGAGTAAGCTCTTTTATATTACGTCTCAGTTATTGCTGAAGGGTCTCAATACACACCCTCGAGAGCCCTCAAGGTAACCCTCCACCAACTTCTGACGTGTCAATTGTTGGACCGTCTCACAGCATTCTCTAGTCTGTGATACCCTTGACACGCAATACTACTTTTTCTTTTGTCTCGTCGGTAGGCGTAACTTTTCTGGACCAGCGCTGCAAATTCTTGAATGGTTCACCATCCAGCTCATCGGTCAAATCCCCCAGATAATTCCCCAATTTCAGGGTGTTCCCCCTTCTTTTCACCACATATATCAGACTGTCCAGTATTCCATGAGAGAAACTTTTCCTGCACGGCTCTAGATAACCGTACAGCTGAGACGGGTGAATGGCAATGAACACATTATTAGCTCACACTCCGTCAATGCTCTGGCCTGCTCGTCGTGTCCACGACCGTCTAATTGTTGATTTCAGCGAAGGTATGACAGAGGGCAGCGCGCGGTCCTAGGACGTAGATTGCTGCCTGGAATCAGTCTGGCCGCGCCCCCACTCCCGCCTTGCCAACCAAGTGCCCACTAGCCGCAAAACGCCCTAAACGGGACTCACCTCAGAGGAAGTGCGTGGGGGTTAAAACAAGATGGCAACCGTGGTAAAAGCACCCCAGAAACTCCCAAGCATAACAACACCATCTATTTTGGCAAAACCGTCAACAAAGTACGGTCACCTGTTCTTCCCCTTTGTTTAATGCATGCTGGATAAAAACATTATTGCTGCGTGCTACCCACTCCAACCAACTGAATGGAGCGTGGGAGTAGCTTTTGGTCTGGCACCTAGTTATCTGGCGAAGGTATGGCCAGGTTTGGATGGGAGGAATTTTGTGAGAAAAACACCTTGATGCACCACCTGATGCACGCCCGTGTCAGTGAGGAACTGATTTCTGAACAGGAACGCAGCCCTGGCGAAGAATGAGTAGCACAATCTATAGTATCGAACAGTAAAAGCCGAGCTTCCTTTCAAAGTCAAACGTAACCCTGCTCACCTCTCTGTACCACGTAAAATCTTGCTGCTGAGCGGGAGTCATATGTTCCACAGCCATAATGCGGTGAGGATAGCTCCGATAACAGGCAATTCTTCTCTGAACTGAAACCATGAGAGAAATTACCTTGAGATCAGAGAAACCCAACGCCTTGGCATGCATGAGACACATGCGTTGAGGAAAACAGAGAGTCGATGAATTTTAATATTAAAATCAGGGTCTTGGTAACAGAGAATTTTACTGCCTCATGATGAGGAGAAGGTTTGTCATGCCCATCTCTATCATGGTGTTGAGGATCAAATAGCTGTCAAAACATTTAGCATTGGGAGCTACAAACACACTGTTCAGGTACGCGGGCCTCCTGAAATGCAAGGAAAGTCCCTGACACAGTTCAAACCATAAGACAATCCACCGCATGCCACTCAGTTGTTTTTGGTGCAGAGCAACGAAAGGTTTGTGCCTTCTGTGTTGACATCTTTTGATTGTATCGCTATACTGCTATGTTTTTCACCCAAAGGTCTTTCTCTAGGCTCCTGAGCCTGTCAAAACATAGAGCCATACGACACGTCCTGTTGCAGTTGCTGGCATGCTACGGGTTTGAGCTCTGCTTAGTGAATCAGGGTTGTTACAACACAGAGCAGTGACCTTTGCATTGGTGGGCTAGGGCTTCATGAGCTTTGGAGCAGTAATGACAGACGTACGGAACCCAGAGAAAAGGCTTTCAGATTTTTTATACCGTAATAATGGTTCTGGAACAAAAAGAGAAACAAGGAATTTGATCTACGGAGAAAGCTGTCTCAAATTGAGAGAGCGGCTGCTGATCTGGACTTCTGTAAAAAAATAACAATTTGCAGTTCGAATTTTTTTCAAATTTGCCACACTGTCGTAAAGGTGACGGGGGTCGATAGCTCAGCCCAGCAAGTCCTGAAACTCTCTCCCTTGTTCTAAGGCTGATTATCTGTCTAGAGGATCATTACATGGGCCCAAGTTGATGGCAAAGCAGAGGTGATCATGCCTGTTGTCCCTAATGTACACAGTTTGTCTCTTAATTCGTATTAATTTACAGTCTAAAGTTTGTGTCCAGTTTGCGTTTACACCGCCTCTGGGATCATGCACAACCTGAACACTAATTCTACTAACATAGATGAGGCTATCTCTGCGTTAGATTGAACCAACCGTTCCAGCAAGCCCTCAAAAGCAGGTAGTAGTAGCATCACCATAGTTCATCCTCAACAACCACAGAGACATGATTCGGAACATTCTCACCAATCGGCTCTAGCGTATTAAATCATTACGCCCAAACCTGTGCTCTGACAGTGCCAGCCATTTCTCTAAGAATCAACATCACACGTCATAAAACATGTGCAGATGCGTATTTTTCTGGCAGGGGGAACGGTGAACACTCGTCTCAGCTCCAGATTGTTGAGCCAGTTGCCATGTGGAGGAGGTGGACGGCCTGGGGGGTGAAGAGCCTGACCCCTCATGTTTCCCCACCATGCTGGACATGGACTTCCTCTAATAGGAGTTTGAAATGAAGCCGATGAAAGAAGGAGCAGGTGGTGGTAGGAGGAGGAAAGGAGGGGAATTGGTTTTCATTTGCTGTGAGCAGAGGAGGGAGGGGAAGGGGATGAGGAGGAGGAGATGGTCTGGTCAATCTAATGAGTGCCAGTTCTAAAGGATGGAAATAATTTTCAACTCGAGGAACATCGATTTGATTTAGACGCAGCAGAGCGTCATCTAATGGTTGGAAATAGTTATTAGCAGTCAATGATGACGGTTCACCTACATTAGCAACGGCTATTTGATTCAATTGCTCAACCATAAACTCGAAATCAGACAGACCAAAGACTCAAAAAAAGTTTTCTTCATCCATTTTTTAGTTTATTTTAAATGCACACCACACTGTTTAGGACTTTTTCCTAGGAAATGAAAATGAAAACATTTGCAGTCTCTCGACGTCGTCCGCAGTCAGTGGGTGTGAGTCGACTCCTTCCCTTGCTGTGTCTCGGCTGTCAGCCTGCACTTCCGGCTCCAAGGTTTGGGTCCCACAGCTCCGTGCTTCCTCGTTGTGTCTCTGCTGTCAGGCTGCATTTCCGGTCCAGGGTTTGGCCACCAGCTCCTTTGTTCACAACTGGGGACCAAAAAACATATTTTAATTCACAAGACAATTAAGAGACAAGACAAAAGATCATTTTATATTTAGAAACACATTGCCTACCTTGATGACGGGTGTAGGGTTTTTTTGGCCTAGGTAGCTCTGACACAGGACTCCCGAGAGGGAAACTGAAGCCCGGCTCTTTTTTTAAAACTTTTTTTTTAGTTTTGCGAGTTACCCGATGCTCCCACTTGTATGCGGGCAAATCTCCTGTGTAAGTAGGGTGGCTGCGTCGTCTCTGGTTCGCACGAGGATGACTCTTGATGGAGGAGTGCCTCCTGCATCACCATCTAATACAGCGGTCCCCAACCACCGGGTCGCGACCCGGTACCGGTCCGCAGAACATTCCGAACCGGGTCGGTCGAATTGGGGAAATTTAAAAAAAAAAAAAAAAAACAAATGTTTGTTCACAAAAAGAATCAAAACAAAAAGACCGTAAAGAGAGACAGAAGGCGAGGGCATGGTAGTAGGCATGATAACGCTACCAAATGGGATATACGGCGGTGTCCGGTTTGGCATGCTGAGGACGCTAATCCGTCCCTAGCGGTGGACGGTGTGCGCCATATTGCATTCGGATGCCGGAAACTAGTGGAGGGCAACGGTGTCAGGAGTAATTTCATGGACGGACCCGGTGTACTTGACGAGCCAAATGCATTTTGGACGATGTCCCGGTGCAGCCGCAAGCGGCCCTATGTTAGATCGACGCCAGCATCTGTCGCAGAATCAGCTCATTCTTTCTCAACGGTCACGACAGAAGGGTACGTTACTACGACTTAGAGCAAGAAGATCTCGTCGTTAGAAAGTTGTAGGGGAAGTGGCGGAGGTCTGACATTGGTTGAGATGGGAAGCAAGAACTGACAAAGAGTTACGATAGCGAGCCGTGACAGTAAGGATGGCGCAGTTGGATCGAATCACCAAAGAAAAAGGCATATTATCACTAGGAAGTATGGAGATGGAGATCCTACCATAAGAATTCCGGACATTATGGGCAGCAGACC